>NW_025890829.1:84325-124162 GCF_002878395.1 Capsicum annuum
GAAGAAAGATATTATAAGAAAAGAAAAAGACATAAGAAATATAAAAAATATAAAAAATCAAAATATAAATATAAGAAACCAAGAAAAAGATATTATCTAAAAAATTATAAACATAAAAGATCATATGGAAAGAAGAAATCTATAAAAGAATGTACTTGTTATAATTGTGGAAAGTTAGGACATTTAGCTAGAGATTGTAAATTACCTAAAGATCCAAAAAATAAACAAATATCAGAAATAAAAATAGATAATACCGAATATATGCAGATAGATTATATAGATTATGAATTAGAAAGCGAGGATAGTATATATGAAATTTCAGAAAATGAAACAGATAATGAAATAGATAGTGAAATAGATGAATCAAATGACTGAAGAAGATATAAAAATAATAACAAAGGAAGAATATTTAAATGATGAAGGAACGGAACAAAAAATAATATTTGACAGTAATATATTTGATGAAATAAAAGGAAAAGAATTAGATTTAAGTGTAGAGAAAATATTTAAAATACCAACAATAAAAAATATTTTTACTAGGAAAAAGGATGAATATTATGTAGTATGCCAAAAAGAACATGTAATAGACTGCAGATATGCAAAAGGCAAAGCTAGTATACCACTAGTAACAAAAAGAATAATTAATAAAGAAATAAATGATATAAAAAAGTAAAGGAGATCCAATAAAATATGTACACCTTGGAGGTACAGAGATATTAATAAAAGCATGTTTTAGAGAAGGAATAGATACACCAATAGAATTATATTTAGCAGATGATAGAATTATAAAACCTATAGAAAAAAGCATAATAACTGCCGTAAAAGGAAATCTAATATATCAAAAATTTAAATTTATAATAAGTGCAAATTATTTAGTAGCAGTAACAGATAGTAATATAGATAAATCATTAGTATTATATTGGAAAATATCAGGAATAGAATTAAGCCCAGGAAGTAAAATATTCACAGCAAGATGTAAAAATCTATATGTATTAACAACAAAACATAAAATAACAGGAAAAAATAAGATTAACAAAATACAAATAGAAAGCCCATTCGAACAAATTGTAAAAACAATAGATTATAATGATTATACCTATAGAGACATAGATACAGAAGAAAATTTAGAAATAGTAAATGATAGAATAAGTACAACGAAAAGAATAGCTAATGAAAAATCAGAATCATCAAGCTCATCAAAAAGAACAAGTTATGAAACAAATTCAATAAGTAATTTAAACCAATATTACATAACAGGAAAAATAAATGAAAAAGAATATCTAATACTTTTGAATACAGGACAAGAAGAAAATTATATAGCAAAATATCTAGTAAAAAATGAAGAAATAAAGACTGATAATGATATGTGCCCAGATCTACCAAGAAGTTTAATAAATAATAAAAATATAGCAGAAAAAGAAATAATAATAGGAGTTAGAAAAATAAAAATAGAATTCAAAGTAAAGGAAGAAATGCAAAAAGCAGATATAATATTAGGAATAAAATGGTTAGAACAAGTAAAACCATATAATATAGAACATACACAATTAACCTTAACATATAACAAAGAAAAGTTATTCTTAAAAAGAGCCTTAACATGAAATGAAGATATATGTATTAATGAAGATAGTAGTAGAAGGATATTACAGTAGATATTATACGCCTATGATAGATACAGGAGCAGAAGCTAATTTATGTAGATATAATTGCTTACCAAAAAGTAAATGGGATAAATTAAAAACACCAATAATAGTTAAAGGATTTAATAATGAAGGAAGCCTAATTACTTATAAAGCTAGGAATGTAAAAATACAAGTATGGGATAAGATATTAATAATAGAAGAAGTTTATAATTATGAATTAACATCAAAAGATATACTTTTAGGAATGTCATTCTTAGATAAATTATACCCACATATAATAATCAAAACAGACTGGTGGTTTACAACACCATGTAAACAGAAAGTAAGAGCAAAAAAAGTTAATAATAAAATAAGAAAGAAAACTGATTGGATAAAAGGAAGTGAAAAAATTACACAAAAGTTAAAAAATATAAAAAATACTGAAGATACAATAGAACTAGTAGTATTTTCGATAAATAAAACAGAAATAACTATATTTTCAATAAATAAAATAGAAATAATTCAGAAAAAATTAGAACAATTATATAGTGAAGACCCATTAAAAGGATGGAAAAAACATAAAACTACTATAAAAATTGAATTAATAGATAAAAATAGCATAATAACCCAAAAACCATTAACATATAATTTTGACGATTTAAAAGAATTTAAAATGCATATAGATGAATTATTAGAAAAACAATATATACAAAAAGTAATAGTAAACATAATAGTCCAGCATTTATAGTAAATAAACATAGTGAACAAAAAAGAGGAAAAAGTAGGATGGTTATTGATTATAGAAATTTAAATGCAAAAACTATAACATATAATTATCCAATACCGAATAAGATATTAAAAATAAGACAAATACAAGGATATAATTATTTTAGCAAATTCGATTGTAAATCAGGATTTTACCACCTAAAGCTAGAAGAAGAATCTAAAGAATTAACCGCATTTACGGTACCACAAGGATTTTATGAATGGAACGTATTACCCTTTGGATATAAAAATGCACCAGGTAGATATCAACATTTTATGGATAATTATTTTAAACAATTATCTAATTGTATAGCGTACATAGATGATATATTATTATATACAAAAACCAAAGAAGAACATTTAAAATTATTAGAACAGTTTACAGATATAATAGAAAAATCGAGAATAAGTCTAAGCAAAAAGAAAGCTGAAATTATGAAAAATCAGATAGAATTTTTAGGAATACAAATAGATAAAAGTGGAGTAAAAATGCAACAACATATAGTACAAAAAATAATAAATTCGAAAGAAGAATTAGATACAAAAAAGAAATTACAATCATTTTTAGGACTAGTAAACCAAGTAAGGGAATATATTCCAAAATTAGCAGAAACTTTAAAACCACTACAGAAAAAATTAAAAAAGGATATAGAATATAATTATGATGAAAGAGATAAAAAACAAGTTCAAAAAATAAAATTACTTTGTAGAGAATTCCAAAATTACAATTTCCAGATGAAAATAGAAAATTTATATATATAGTAGAAGCAGATGCTAGTGAATACAGTTACGGAGGAGTACTTAAATATCGATATGAAGCAGAAAAAATAGAACACCATTGTAGATACTACTCAGGTACGTTCAATGAGACAGAAATAAAATGGGAAATAAATAGGAAAGAATTATGTTCATTATATAAATGTTTATTAGCATTTGAGCCATATATTGTATATAACAAATTTATTGTACGAACAGATAATACACAGGTACGCTGGTGGTTAACAAAGAAAATACAAAATTCAGTTACAACAAAAGAGATTCGGAGACTAGTTTTAAATATATTAAATTTCACATTTACAATTGAAGTAATCAGTACTAACAAAAATGTTATTGCAGATTACATATCAAGACAAAGCTACACAGACTGAAATAATAGAAGAAGATACTCTAGAAAAAATACTTAACACCCTAACTACGCTTTCAATGAAAGTGGACAGTATGGGTAATGAGATAGAAAAGCTAAAGACTAATGAAGATAAACTGAAGTCTATAGCTACAAATCAGCTAACTCAGCAGTGTGCAGAGTTATGTCGATCAGAAGACATTAAAGTTTCAGAGTTAGAAGGAGACGTTGGGACACTCCATAAAACCCATAACATTTATCAATCTACTTCTGCAGGTACAAGCAAAGGAGTTAATCGACCAAGATACCAGAATATAAATATGAACAAAATATTTGAAAAACCATTTACACCAAAAACACAAAAAGACCACCTGTTCATACCCCCACAGGTTAACACATACCGAGATAGCCTAAACCAAGACAAAAAAGTTTACAACTACACCGCCCAGAAATACATAGAAAATATATACAGAGTACAACCTTTCTAAACCATAATCCCAGAGCTACAAACATCAAAGAACCAAATACCAATTATATAACCCAAAAATTACAAGGATATAACAAACTGATTGCACTACCCAAAACTAACCCAAGCCTAGCTAAAACCTGTTTTGACTATGGACTATTAAACACCATATATACTCAAGACGGAGAAGAATTAACAGCTATGGAAGAATTATACAAGATATTCACCACCTACAAAAGAATAACGAAAGGAAATTTATTTTATATAAAGTGTTATACTGCACCGGTAGAGATACTATATGATGAAATAAAACCAGTTATACAAGTTGTAAAGATAGGACTAACTAGAGATATGATCATCCCAGAAGATATTACGCAGCAACCGGAGATACCCAGAATTGAGATACCAGATTTTTATGCAAATAAACGACTTATTGTACTAGCTACGATCATTCAAGAACTAGCAAATAATTATACTAACGGAAATCCAATATGGAGCTATTATTTGAGAGATCATCAAATGATTTACTCAAACTCAAAAGAGCTACGACAAGCAGATATGGAAGATGTAAGACAATGGATAATGACGCTACTCAACCCAGAAAAACAATCTACCGCAAGAGCAATTAAAAAAGAATTTATTTCAGACGGACTACTAACAAGATATTGTAAAATAATTGGACACAAATACCCAGATCATCAATGTAATGGAGAAGATAATATTATTCCAGAAGTACATCTAGAATAAAAATCAAGAAGACAAAATGCCAGCTGGAAAGATAAGATAAGGAGCAATAATGGAGCAGATACGACAACATCAACGGAATTAACGGAAGACAAGATATTTGGACCCATTTATTGTACAAATTTTTACGATAAGATTATAAGCAATAATGTAAAGCATTTATGACCTTTCTTAGCTTTTTAGGGTAGGTAGCTTAGTAGCCTAATCCCTTAGGCCCTTTTGTTGACTTTTAGTTTTTAGTTTTACAATTTTAAAAAAATGTGTGTAAAGTTTGATTGTAAAGATTGCTTTTCGTTCTATAAATAAAGAAGGCAGAAGGCATTGCAAAGGCAAGCCTTCATGCGTTGAAGCAAACATTCTCTCCACTCCACAAACAAATATTTTACCCAGTTAATTAAATAGACATATTTCAATGAAAAAAGCTATGGAGGAACAAAACTCAGAAATATCAAAACTACCCGAACAGGTATATTTATTTATGATTATGAATAGCTAAATTCATAGTTCCCAACAATCATGATATGATAAAATAAATTCATATTAGTTACTTTATAGTAGAATTATTCGAAGAATAATATGTTAAGAAGTTTATTAACAAAGAGGAAATGGAGAAAAATCCCTAAGGACTATGCCATCCTAAAGGTGAAACCAATGAGGCAAGAAGCCGTGGCGGGGAGTAACCAGAGTAGAGGCGCTGTTTAAGGGAAAAAGTATCCGGATTACCATGTTAATAGTGACCGAAGAACATATTATTTAAGAATAATCTAGTATATAGTAAGCTAAGATGACCATATTTTGTTATGCACATGGTTGAAGGGAATATTTTGAAAAAAGCAATTTTATGAAAATGAATGATTATTTATCTGATGTGATGGTAGATAAATTCAAAATACTTATTTTGTATGCACTTAGAGATATAAAAGTAGCAGATATAAGAAAAATCATATTAGAAAAAGCTTTTGGTAAATACTACATGACTAGAGTAAATTATATACCATATCTACCTAACTACTCTTACAAATACTTACGATGATAAGTTACATGGAATTTTTAGAAAAAGATATAAGAAACATACAGTTACTAAAATAAACAGATAAAAATAAATATAGACAAATACATGAAAAATAAAGATATAAAATACATAGAATTTCTTAATAAAAATATGCAAAAACTACTAAGGCTAAAACAAACAACTACAAAATATTATAATAAAACCAATTTTAAAAGATAGATCATTTAGATTATCTTAAAGTTTTAATCTTATATATACTTAAAAACATAGAAATTATAGATATTAAGAAAATAATGTTAGATAAAGTAATAGACTACGAAATTGAAAATACAAATTGGCTAGAACAGTTATACGAAGAAATTTACCCAGAAGGATATTATTCAGATTAAAAAATGTTAGAATATATTAGAAAAACTAGAGAAAATCAAGAAAATATAAATAATGAAATTAATTATAGAAACCGAATTAGAAAAATAATGGAAAACCTAAAAGAAAAATTAATATGGATAGAAAAGACCTTAGAAAATTTAGATAAAAGTACATGTGATAGTTTATATAATTTAAAAAACTCACTACGAGAAGAACAACACAAGATAATAAATAACATTGAAAATATAGAATTAGATATACATTACAGTACAGATAGGATAAATTATTATACAGAAATTTGTAACTCTGTAATTACTACAGGATAAAATAAATAATAAATACATCTTACAAAAAAAGTAAATCATTAAAAGATATTGAAACAAAATTTAAGAAATATCCACGCACAAATAAAAATAGATTCACTAGAAACCTAATAAATCTATTAGATCTATTAAATCCGCGCACCCCCTACAAATGGTATCAGAGCCCAGCAATTTAAAAAGTACGGAAGAGAAATATATGTTAGTAATTTTGCTATATCACTTCTAACTAGTTATTATAAGATATTTAAGACAGGTCTGCTTCGCTGCTTCAATCGTAATTTTACTATACCACTCCTAATTAATTATTATGGTCATCTAAGAATTAGAAAAATAATAATATTTCATAAAAATGTGAAATAGATAAAAAATGATATGTCAACATAAAAAATTTGGTTGACTTTCAAAATCATATTAGTGTCACATAATTTGGGATAGGACTGAGGAAGACGTAAAGTAATATATATTATTTGAAAATGAGATAAAAATTATTGTAAATCACAATAAATAAGAACATAAAAATATGTATAAAAAATATTAAAAAAATCATTGACTATCGAAATTTTATCTGTGCCACATAAACTGAGATGGATAGAATATTCATATCTTATTAAAAATAATTATGTAAAAAGCATTACAAATCACATAATTAACAACTTAAAAAATTTATAAGATATAAAATATTTTTCTGACTCTCGAAATTATATCTAAATTCTATTTGTGTCACATAAATTGTGACAAAAAATAACATATATTGGGCCCGTGCTAGCACGGACCGTTGATATTTAGTTACTATGTAGAAACACGGTAAAGCAGACACCTCTTCATTGACATGCCTGCTTGCTTCGTGATTTGACTAACTCACTCTTAATTAATTATTATATGTCATTTGTGTATTAAAAAATTTAATAATATTTAATAAAAAATAAAATATATTTGTGACATGTCTGCTTCTGCTGTTTCAACCACACGTATTTGTTAACATATTTTCTTGCTCCGTAAATTTATTATATCACCCTAATTAATTATTATATGCCATTTACGTGTTATAAAATTAATAATATTTAATAAAAAATTATTTATGTCATGTTTGCTTCTATTGTTTCAACCGTACGTATTGGCTGACATGCATGTTTGCTTCGTGATTTTACTATATCGCTCCTAATTAATTATTATATGTCATTTACATATTAAAAAATTAATAATATTTAATAAAAAAAGTAAAATGGATATTTATGATATGTCTGTTTCAACTGTTTTAATTGTAATTTTACAATATCACCCCTAATTAATTATTATAAGTCATCTAAGTATTAAAAATATAATAATATTTAATAAAAAGGATAAAATAGATATAAAATAATAAATTAACTCTTGATGTCTTAAATTAACTTCACATCTTATATGAGACCCAATTAAATTTGTTTCACAAGTATTTTTTATAGCAATTTTGTTATATCACTTCTAATTAGTTATTATGAGTCGTTTAAGACATGTCTGCTTCGCTACTTCAACCGTGATATTTGGTTCACTCTCGAAATTATATTAATGTCACTTAAATTGAAATAGAAGAAAATATATTATAAATAATAATAATTAAAAATTTAAGTTATTTTAAAATATAATTGAATATCAATGTCACAGAAGTTTGGATAAGGAGAGTATTCTAAATTACGATAAATAACAACTTAAAATAGTAAATTACAGTCGCTAACAACTTAAAATATATAAAAATATATTAAAAATATAATTAATAATCTAAATTTTATTTATGTCATAAAAATTAAGATAAAAAATAATATATATTGAATCCGTAAAAGCAGACCCCAAATATCTAGTTATTCTACAAAGTATTTACAATTTATCATCAACTTACGTGGACAATAAAACATTCACCATAAGCATTATCAAGTGAGACGAAATTATATTATATTATTTTCAAAAACAATAGGAGCCACCCCTTTCTTTGTGTTTTATCTTTTCTTCAATAGATAATTCTCATGTGAACTTATTCGCCACAAATTAATTAATGATGCATTGTATAAAGTCTTAACTTTTACAGAGGAAATAGGGATGTGCCATAATTACTAACTTATACGTAGCCTAGATGGGTAAGCCCGTGCTTAGCACGGGTCCAACATTGTATTTTAATTGTAATGCAACATCAAATTTCACTTTAACATAAAAAAATATCAGTAAAAGAGACCTTGTTACAACAACAAATCATTTGCTTGCCACCAAGGGTGAAAGCAAGCAATGTACGATCACGGATTTGTCCATCTTTGAAGATACCAGCTTCAAAAGAGTCAGTGGTGGAATCAATAATGAGGACAACACAGTCAGCCTGGCAGATAGCAGTAATCATGTTCTAAATAAAATCCCTTTTTCTAGGGGAATCAATCACAGTGCAACAGTACTTTGTGGTCTCAAACTTCCCCAAGGCAATAACAATGGTAATACCACGTTCACTGTCAGCCCTCGGCTTGTCAAGCACCCAAGCATACTTAAAGGACCTCTTGTTTATCTTAGTTGCTTCTTTCTCGAACCTTTCAATGGCATGCTTGTCAATGCCACTAAGCTTGTAAATCAAGTGACCAATAGTGATAGACTTTCCATAGTCGACATGGCCAATGACAATAATGCTTATCTGAATCTTCTTTTTCCCAAGATTCTTGAGAAATTGAGTAAAGCACACAAATCAGGGGTTACAAATGTGACATTTACTCAATTAAACACCAGCTACTACCCAATAGATAGACAGAGATACTATTCAATGCAAACTTAATAAATTGAAATTTATGTTGGCCAAATTACATATATCCAATGAAAGATGGTAAGAATTGGTCATTATCAATTAGTAGATTCATTATTCAACCACTATAAACCTACATGCTAATTTTCACATATCACGGATGAAGCACAAATCTGTTACCTGATTCACATCGATATCATACAATCTAAAGCAAAAATATAACAAATCACTTTATAAAAAGTTATTTTTCACATATAATATAAATCTATTACCAAATTTTAGCATCTATATCATACAATCTAAATGAAAAATATCACAAATCAGCATATATATCAGTAATAGAAGACAAATCTATTACCAGATCTTAAGAAATTTCAAGGACTTTTATGTAATTTAGAGGTGGGAACTGGACCTAAAGATAGGAGTGGCGATATATAGTTAAACCATTATTAACCCTATTGTCAGGTACATCATACCAAGAAAAAATTAATCTCGTCGACAGGGTAAGCACCTTTCTTGAGATCTGATTTATAACAATGCATCCAGGTAAAGAACAAATTATTTGGATCCAAACCAGAGAAATCAAGATCAAAATATTAGAAGTATCCACAGGGCATAGAAATGCAGTTGTGTATTTTTACCTTCAGGGTTCTAAGAACTTCTATACACAATAACCAAGTTAATGAAAATGAAAAACCATTCGCAAGGAAGCAAACACAAGTTTGTAGCATTTCTTATCATCTAATTTGTCAAACAACATTTATAAGGAAAAACACAATCATAACTGATATTCTCTGGAAAGCAGTAGCCATGGTCAATTGATGTAAACACGATTCGTCCTTCTTCCCCTTCCCCGCTCACAAGAATATTCCTAGCATGTCTATCTATATTTGTTGTTCTTATGTCAAAGACAGTAATCTTATGGACTTCCTCAACAAGAAATATCCCAGGACCCATATCTTCACAATTTCCTTTATTTTTTTCTTAAATAGCTGTAGTGAACTAACTTTTTTATCTTTCTTTCTATATGGGATAGTAATTGTAATACCCCAAACTTTCTTTAAGTCAAATCTAGTCTCCAAAAGAGTTAGTGATGACTTCCTAAATGATTAATGCTTAAATCAGAGAGAATTTTCCCAATTTTAATTTTTTATCATATGGGAAATTGAATTATCTTTCCAATGATACTAATTTCGTCCAAATCCGGTATCGAAATAAAACGTTATGGACATTTTACGGAGAACTATCGAAACCACCCAAAAGCGATGGTTAGGTGGACGGACCGTCGAGCTAACGATGAACCGTCGCCTAATCCATCGTGACTAAGGCAGTGAACCCATCTTCTGGCCAAGTGTGACGGTCAGGATCGATGAAACATTGAGCTAGTGACGGACCATCGCAGACGAGGCAGGAAGTTCAGGTTCTGGCCAAGTACGATGGGATGGATCGATGGACCATCACCCAAATTGTCGCCACTTCTGATTGGTGATTTTTATGCCATTTTAAAAGGGTATTTGGGTTATTTTCCACCCGTTTTAACCCCTAATTATACTAGAACCCATAACTTCTTTATTTATCTACAATACCAAATTAGGGTTTCTTTCAAATATCAATCTCCAAGAACAAAAAACTCTAGGTGTTTAATCCCAAGTCAAGAATTTAAGCTTTCCTTTATCAATCTTCAAGAAATCATCCACCTAGGTATGTAAAGTGTTGATTCATAGGTTTTTTTCACCCATAAAGCTCAAGAATCCCATTTTAAACTCATGAATTGTGATTTCCATGTGGTGGGTTGATTTTAATTATTTTGATGTGGTTGTATGAATCTCAAGTTGGAGTCTCTTTGTACTTTTCATGAAATTATGCTACTATGTGGGTTGGAAACTTTTAAATTAAGTTGATTAAAGTAACCATGATCTATGAACTAGTGCATGTGCATAAGCCTAAGGTCATGCATGCAATGTGTTTGACAAAATGCCCAAAAGAACAAGAATCATGCTTTAGGACTCAATTATGACCAAATTGATGAACCCATGCTTCACCCTTATGTTCAAAATGACTTCCATGTTATTGTTATGCATTGAAATTGTTTGATGGATTGTTTATGAGATTAGCCCTATGAAATTATGATATGTTTATATGCATTCTTATTCATGTACCAAACCATGATAATCACTCGCCTAATAAAATTCCCCAATGATTGTATTAGGGATTGTTGATTATGGTTGTGAGTCCAGGAAGTGTCATATCTTATCAGTTTTATGTTATTGAGTCCTGGGGGTACCTGTACCCAATAATTTAGCTATGTTCCTAGAGCAAGTATTAGTTTTTAAGATAATCTCAGTCAAGTCATGTTCAGTAGAATTTAGTCAGTCTCATGACTCAAGAAAACTCAGTAATCTCAGTCAGTTTAGCAGATCTCAGTAATATTCTGTTAGTCAACAGAACTCAGTGAACTCTATCTAATCAGTTCAGTATAATTAATTCAATATCTAATTATATGGGATTAGGATTCAACACCGAGTTAGCCCAGGTATAGGAACTCACTTGCGAGTAGTGGGTGTGATTCTTAAAAGCAATCCTTGCGCTCTAAAACTACATAGCCAGCATATGTTGAGACATCTAACCTGTTATATGAGGGTTGATAAGGTAACCTAACCTGTTAGATGAGGGTCCCACCATTATCCTTAGAGAACCTGTTAGATGAGGGATTACTCACAGCTTGTCCTTACTAGTGGTGCAGTATTAACACTCTTCCAATTAGGGTTATAGATTGTACCCTAACTCAATTATATTATCTTATTTAGGGAATGTGGGTTAGATGAATACTTACCACAGTTATAGTCTCAGTCTCAGTCTCAGTAATAGAACTCAGATAGTTTTACAGAATTCAGGACTGTCAGATACAGTTACCCAGTTTAGTACGGAGCTCAATTAGTTCCATTAGAAATAAAACTATTAGACAAAGTTATTCAGATAATAGTATATCAGTTATATGAAACTGATTTTATCAGTATTCAAATTCAATAATGTTATGATCTCAGTTACAGTTCACGTATTCATGCATGTATTCTCACACTCATATTATTCAGTCAGTTAGTATTGTTCATGCATATAAACCCCTTGTATTTAGCCTGCCTTACTTTCATACCAGTACATTCAATCGTATTGATACATTTGGGCTATGGTGTTTTATACCATAGGTTCAAAAGAATGAGATCCAAAGCACCTTTAGTAGATCAGACGTTCAGTAGATAGACTAGCAGTGAGTCCTTATTATTCGAGGATGTTATTATCTAATTATTTCATTCTTTCAGCACTTAGTTTATTTTAGCAGTTGGAGTTAGTTGGGGACATATCCCATGAACTCCTTATTCAGACAGTTTAGAGGCTTTCAGACTATAGAATGTTCAGAGAGTTATTTCATTTTTGGTGTGGTGATACCATATTATTTAGATGTTATGCTTTATTAAATATTTGAACCTTATGGACTTTCAGTCTTTTATTCTGCATTTATACAGTATGTTGTACAGTGCTCAGTACAGATATCAGTCATGGGTTGGCTAGTGGTCCTTCGGGATTGTTAGCACGGTATAATATTTCGGGTAGCAGATTCGGGGTGTTACAAACTTGGTATCAGAGCTTAAGGTTCAATAGTTTCCTAAGAAGTCTAAAAGCCACATCTAGTAGAGTATTGTGCATGGGTGTGTTGCGCGCCATATTTATGTACAAGATGATATAAGATATTTTAGGAATAGTTTCTTTTCTTTCAGTATTCATGTAGTGCCTGTGAGAATTGTCACACCCCTTTTTCGTACTCCAAAATATTAGTTTTAAGTTTTGAAAGGGTTTTTATTATTAAAGTGACAAAGATGAAAATTTATTTCGAAAAAGGACTATTTACATTTTTTTATTCAGAGTCTCCACTTGGCATAATCCGGTGTGCCAAGTCACCATTGAAAAATCCTTTTCAAAACTATTTGACTCTTTAAACTGGTTTGTGAACAAAGATTCCGGCTAAGGAATTCTGTTGACCGAGGGGAAGGTGTTAGGCACCCCTCGATCCCGTGGTTCGACCGCGATTGCTTGGTGGAGCGTATCGGCTAGTTTTGACACTACAAATGTACAAACCACACAAAAACACGTAAAACAATCAAACAAACAAACAAAACAAAAATGAATCAAAGAACGACGTCCAGTCCAATTTATACAGTCCAAAATAAAAATACAAAAATAAATCCTATCTAACTTACGCTAATCGTAACTACGCTCCCGTGCTTTACCCGATGCCTCGGGCCTACATCATGATCCTTCTTCACCAACATAATGCGTTGGGGCATTTCCCGGTGATTAAATGCATGAAACCTCGGGGTATTCCCCGGCTAAATGAATACATCTTCCTAATGTGAGAAAAGAGAGTAATTCAACAAACATTCCACATTAATCAACAATCCATAAATTTGCTTACCCCAAACTAAACTTTTTCCTATTAAGATTTTGGCCTAGAATGTTATCCTATTAAATTCACCAACTTGCAATTTATTTCGAATAAACAAAACAACAATAAACTAAAATTCACCCTTTTTATCAGTTTTCAATTTCGACCCAAATTGCCTTTTAACACCAAATTTCTCCGATTCACGATTGTCATTTAAACCATCCACAATCAAAGAACCCAACCACGAATCAAACAAAGATTATTCATCAATAAAGATAAAAAACGCATAATATTCAATTCAATGCATCGAATATGACAAATAATAAAATAAAATGAGTGAAAAGTAGAACTGGACCTCGATTGATGATCAAAATCAAGTATCACTTGATCAAAAAGATAAAAACCGCACCGAGCAACCTCGAATCAGACCCTAACAACGAAACCCAGCTTTGATAAGCACCCGCCACTTTGTTTTCCACTAATCTAAAATAGAATACGCAATGAATAGAGAAAACCCGTACTTATTTCCTTCAGAACTTTGGAATTTCAGGCAAGTTTTTGACAGAAAACAATCAAATTTGAACGAATTTGGGTGAACGGAGATGTTCTCCGGTGAAAAATCGCTAGAGCAGTAACGATAGAAACAGAGGTGGGTTTCGGTGACTAATCTAGGGAATTTCTGATGAGTGTTTCGCTCTTTCTGTTGCTCCAATCAATTCTGTTTTACTCTCATCTCTCTTCATCTATCTCTCCTGCATCTTTCTCCCTTGATCTACGTGTGTTTTGGATCTGGCTAGTGTATTGATGGTGGTACGCTGGTGTGTATGGGAAATGAGACGTTGAGAGTAGTTCTTCTATGTTATTAATGGTTGATCTTTTTATCTAGAAGATGAGAGAAAAAAAGGAGCATATATTGTTGTGTCTGTGCCTATCCAAAATGAAGTGTTCTTTTTTATACGTATATATCAAAAAATATGGAGAAGAAGATGGTGACAAAATGGGTCCTTTTTGTTAAGTGTACCCGTGGTCCCCCTTCTTTTAGTTTGTTATTATGAGGATAAAAATGTGAGTGGGTAGGAAGGTGGAATCTTTTGATTGGGTAGGTTGTTAGGATAAGATAGATTAGTTAGAGGTATTGTTTTTGTTTATTTTTGTATTTTTGTGGGATATAATTATATGGGCTTAGACACATAGTAAGGTGAACTAAAAATGAATAAATTAGACTTTGGGAGGGATAAAATTAGTTGTCTTCAAGAATGAACTCAAATTTAACTCTCAGTCTAATTTATTTCTCCCTTTCTTCTATAGAATATTCCTCCCAAGAGAAAAATGGAAATCAGTCAGCCCCTCAGTCTGTCTAAGCAGATCCCTTGGATGAACATGTTTCTCATACAGAGTAAAGAGCTGCATTGACTACTCTTGCTAATTTAGTTGCTGCCCAGAATAAACAACCAACTGTTATTCTGGCCAACCAGTGTCTTATTCAGCTGCACCCAGGATTTGGGACTTCACCCGAATGAATCCTCCATCCCTTTTTGGGTCTAAGTTAGATGAGGACCCTCAGGAATTCCTTGATCAGGTTCAGAAGGTTACAAATATCATGGGAGTGTCATCCATTGGGAGTACTGAGCTAGCTACATATCAATTACAGGATATGGCTCACACATAGTTTAAACAGTGGAAATCAGAGAGGGTTGGTGACACAGGGCCTATAGAGTGGGAGGAGTTTGCCACTAGTTTTCTTGATAGATTCTTTCTCTTAGAGTTGATGGAAGCTAAGGTGTTAGAGTTTATCAACCTCAGGTAGGGAAACATGATAGTGAAAGAGTATTCTCTTAAGTTTACTCAATTAGATAGATATGCTCCTCATGTAGTGGCAGACAGTAGGGGTAAGATGAGTAAGTTTATTTTTGGGTTGAATGATAGTGTGGTCAATGAGTACAGATCTGCAATGTTGATTAGTAAGATAGACATAGCCAGGCTTATGATCCATGCTCAACAGATAGAAGAGCAGAAGATTAAGATGAGAGAGAAACAGAATAAGAGAGTAAGGACAGGTAGTTTCAACTTTGGTCAGACTAAGTCAGAGGTGGAAATCATTATCAGTTCTTCCCAAAGTCATTCATTCCAGCTCCTTCCTCAGCCAGTGCTCCAGTACCAAAATTTAGAAACGATAACAGAGATAGGGCGCTAGGCTTTAAGTCCCAGGACAGTAATAGTAGTGCCCGAACCTATCCTTTTTATCAGACATGTGGCAAGCACCGTCAGGGTACTTACAGAGCCAGCAGTGATATTTGCTTTAGATGTGGCAAGCCAGGCCACAGAGTCAGAGATTATCCCTAGCCAGGTCCTCAGGGTCAGCGTAATCGCCCTTCAGCTCAGTCTGATCGCCCGAATCACAAGGGTGCCTCTTCTAGTGCTACCAGTGGGCAACGCCCAAACAAACTCTATGCTCTACAGTCTTGATAGAATTAGGAAAATTCTCCTGATGTGGTTACTAGTATGTTACCGATCATTCATATACATGTTTATGCTTTGCTAGATCTAGGAGATCCTTTTTCTTTTATTACTCCCTATACAACAGTTAATTTCAGAGTCAGTCCCAAAATTCTAGCAGAGCCCTTCTCATTCTCTACCCTAGTGGGTAAAACCATCATAGCCCGGTAGCTATACAGGACCTGTCCAGTTATGATATTTCAGAAAGTCATATCAGTAGACTTAGTTGAATTAGAGATGACTGATTTTGATATCATTCTCGGTATATATTGGCTTCATTCCTGTTATGCCACAGTCGACTGTAGAAACAGAGTGGTCCAGTTTAAATTTTTGTATGAACCTGTCCTAGGGTGGAGGGGTAGTACTTCAGTTTTCAGAGGTCAGTTTTTTTTCTATCTTTGGGCATGGAAAATGATATCTAAGGGATGTGTCTATCATCTTGTTTGAGTTAAGGACTCTAGTTCCAAAACTCCCAGTCTCGAATCATTCTCGGTAGTGAAAGAATATTCATATATCTTTCTCAAAAATCTTTCAGAAATTTCTCCTGAAAGGGAAATAGACTTTGGCATTGATCTTTTTCCAGATACTCAGCCTATATTTATTCCGCCATACAGAATGGCACCAACAAAACTCAAAGAATTGAATGAATAATTAAAGGATCTTCTAGAAAAGGGTTTCATCAGACCTAGTGTGTCCTCGTGGGGCGCACCAGTCTTATTCATGTGCAAGAAAGATAGTTCTCTCAGAATATGTATAGACTAACATCAGCTCAATAAAATTACCGTTAAGAACAAGTATCCACTTTACAGAATCGATGACTTGTTTGATCAACTTTAGGGTGCCATCTATTTTTCTAAGTTAGACCTCAGATCAGGCTATCATCAGCTCAGGGTCAAAGAATGTGATTTTTTGAAAAAAGCTTTTTGTACTTGGTATGGTCACTTCGAATTCTTCATCATGTCCTTTGGTCTTACCAATGCCCCAGCAGCTTTCATGGACTTGATGAACCGTGTGTTCAAGCAGTACTTGGACATATTCATCATAGTTTTCATAGATGATATTCTTATCTATTCCCGTAGTGAGCATGATCATGCAGACCATCTCAGAATTATGTTGCAGACTGTAAAAAATAATCAGCTGTTTGCCGAATTTAATATGTAAATTTTGGGTAAGGTCAGTAGCATTCCTTGGTCATATTGTCTTTAGTGATGGCATTAGACTTGATTCTTTAAAGACCGAAGTAGTAGAAACTGGCCTCGCCCTATTTCTCCATCAAATGTCAAGAGTTTCTTTTTTTTGGCTGGCTATTACAGACGGTTTGTTTAGGTATTTTCTTCTATTGCATCCCCAATGTTCAAATTGAATTAGAAGAAAGTCAAGTTTCAGTGGTCAGATCCTTGCGAGAAGAGTTTTCAGAAGTTGAAGAATCGACTCACCTCAACCTCAGTTTTAGCCCTTCTAGATGGTTCAGATGGGTTCGTAGTGTACTGTGATGCATCGAGAGTGGGTTTGGTTTGTGTCCTTATGCAGTATGGTAAGGTCATCCCCTACGCCCAGACAACTTAAACCCCATGAGAAGAATTATTAGCCTCATGATTTTGAGTTATCAGCTGTAGTTTTTTCCTTGAAGATTTAGAAGTATTACTTATACGGTGTTAATGTAGATGTATTCACAAATCACAAGAGCCTTTAGTACGTATTCTCTCAGAAAGATCTTAACCTCCATTAGAGCAGGTGGTTAGAGCTCTTGAAAGATTATGACATGAGTGTCCTTTATCATCCGTGCAAGGCCAATATAGTGGCCGACGCTCTCAGTAGACTGTCTATGGGTAGTGTTGCTCATGTTGAGGACAGTTAGAAGAAGTTAGCTCAGGAGGTCCATCAACTTACCCGACTAGGTGTCCGTTTAGTCGATTCAGCAGAAGGTAGTAAATGGGTTCAAAACTGTTCAGAATCATCTCTAGTATCTGAGGTGAAAGAAAAGCAAGATAGAGATCCTAGTCTTATTAAGTTGAAAGAGTCAGTCAGGATCAAAAGGTTGGGGTTTTCTCCCAAGAGGGAGATAGTGTTTTACATTGTCAGGGTCGTCTGTGTGTACCGGATGCAGATGAGTTGAGGCAACAAATTCTTGCAGAAGCGTATAGTGCGCGCTGCTCTATTCATCTAGAGGCCACTAAGATGTACCACAACTTGCAGGAGATCTATTAGTGGAATGGGATGAATAGAGATGTTGCAGATTTTATGGCTAAGTGCTCTACATGTCAGTGAGTTAAGATAGAGCATCAAAAGCCTAGTGGATCCATGCAAGAATTCAGTATTTCTACTTGGAAGTGGAAAGAAGTGAACATGGACTTTGTGATGGGTTTGCATCGTACTTATCGTCAGTATGATTCAGTTTGGATCATTATAGATAGGATAGCTAAATTAGCTCATTTCCTTCCAGTCCCTACCTCTTATTCAGTCGAGGATTACGCCAGACTCTATATTAGGGAGTTGGTTAGATTGCTCGATGTTTCGCTGTCTATTATTTCAGATAGAGGTACCCAATTCACCTTTCACTTTTGGAAAGCATTCCAAAAGGGTCTTGGTACCCAAGTTTACCTCAGTATAGCCTTTCATCCTTAGACAGATGGTCAAGTAGAAAGGACCATTTAGACCTTGGAAGATATGCTAAGGGCGTGTGCAATTGATTTCAAGGGGAGTTGGGATGACCACTTGCCTTTGATTGAGTTTGTATACAACAACAACTATCATTCTGGTATTTAGATGGCTCTATTTGAAGCTCTCTATGGTAGAAGGTGCAAATCTCCAATCGGTTGGTTTGAAGTAGGTGAGGCTATAGTAGTAGGGCCTGACTTTGTATTAGACACCTTAGAGAAAGTTTAATTGATTAGGACACGGCTTAAGATAGCTCAGAACTGATAGAAATCATACATAAATGTACACAGAAAGGATCTTGAGTTCGATATTAGTGATTATATGTACTTGAAAATCTCCACCATGAAGGGAGTGAAGTGGTTTGGCAAGAAGGGAAAGCTCAGTCCCCGATATGTCGGTCCCTTTAAAATTCTCAATTATTTTGGCATGGTAGCTTATGAGCTCAAATTGCCTTCAGATCTAGCCTCAGTTCATCCAGTGTTCCATGTCTCCTTGCTAAATAAGTGCATAGGTGACCCAACAGTTGTAGTCCCGGTAGAGGTCTTAGACATTTAGAATAACCTTTCTTTCGAAGAGATCGCAGTCTAAATTCTTGATTACCAGACTCATAGATTGAGAAAAAAGAAGCCCCTCTAGTCAAAGTTCTTTGGCGGAATTAGTCCGTTAAGGGAGCTACTTAGGAAGTAGAAGTAGACATGCAGACCAAGTATCCTCACCTCTTCTCCGCAAACTCAGACTCAACCCAAGGTAATAGTTTTCCTTAAGCTTATTCAATTTCATGTTCAGATTTCAGTTATAAACTTGGTATCAAATATCCTTGCATATCCAGTCATATGTTCAAGTATCATCTTAGTCACGTATTTATGCATCAGATATGCATTCTCATCACAAGAAACTCAGCTTCTCAGTAATTTCAGTCATGCATTCATGAAGACTATTCGTTAGATATCCATGCATCAGACAAGCATATTCAGTATGAGATTTCAGTATATAAGAAGTTCCAGTCATATAGATATGTCCAATTTTTCACATCCCTTGAGTAGGATCAGTCTATCAGCTTTCCCAGTATAGTCAGTCCAATTTGAGGATGAATGTTCCCAAGGGGAAGATATTGTAATACCCCAAACTTTCTTTAAGTCAAATCTAGTCTCCAAAAGATTTAGTGATGATGTTATAAATTATTAATCTTTAAATAGACTAGAATTTCCTTAATTTTGACTTCTTATCATATGGTAAATTGAATTAGCTTTCCAATGATACCAATTTTGTCCAAATCTAGTATCGGAGTAAGAAGTTATGGATGTTTTATATAGAACTATCTAAACTGCCCAAAAGGGACGGTCAGGACGACGGACCATCGAGCTAGCAATGGACCGTCGCCCAAGTCGTCAAGTCTAAGGCAGTGAACCTATCTTCTGGCCAAGTGCAATGGTCAGGATCGATGGATCGTCGCCCAAACCATCACAGACAAGGCAAAAGGTTTAGGTTTTGGACAAGTACGATGGGATGGACCGACGGACCATCGAGCCAGCAATGGACCATTACCCAAACCTCCACCACTTCTGATCAGCAATTTTTAAGCCATTTTTAAAACGGTATTTGGATCTTTTTCCACCTGTTTTAATCCCTAATTATACCAGAACAGAGCTCATAACTTTTTTATTCATACATAACACCAAATTAGAGTTTCAATCAAATATCAATACCCAAGAATAAGAAACCCTAGGTGTTTAATCCAAAGTAAAGAATTTAAGCTTTTCTCCACCAATCTTCAAGAAATCATCCACCCAGGTATGTAAAGTGTTGATTCATAGGTTTCTTTAACCCATAAAGCTCAAGAATCCTATTTTAAACTCATGAATTGTGATTTTTATGTGGTGGGTTGATTTTAATTATGTTGATGTGGTTGTATGAATCACAAGTTGGAGTCTTTATGTACTTTTCATGAAATTATGATAGTACGTGGTTTGGAAACTTTTAAATTGAGTTGATTAAAGAAACCATGATGTATGAACTAGTGTATATGCCTAAACCTAAGGTTATGCATGCAATGTGTTTGATAAAATTCCCAAGAGAACAAGAATCATGCTTTACGACTCAATTATGACCAAATTGATGAACCCATGCTTTACCCTTATGTTCAAAATTACTTCAATGTTATTATTATGCATTGAAATTTTTTGATGGATTGTTTATGAGATTAGCCCTATGAAATTATGACATGTTTATATGCATTCCTATTCATGTACCAAACCATGATAATCAAGTGCCTCATGAAATTCCCAAATAATTGTATTAGGGATTGTTGATTATGGTTGTGAGTCCAGGAAGTGTCATGTCTTATCAGTTTCATGCTACCGAGTCCTGAGGGTACTTGTACCCGATAATTTAGCTGTGTGCCTAGAGCCAGTGTCAGTTTTCAAGATACTCTCAGTCAAGCCATGTTTAGTAGAATTTAGTCAGTCCATAACTCAGGAAAACTCTGTAATCTCAGTGATCTCAGTCAGTTATCAGATCTCAGTAATATTTCATTTGTCAATGGAACTCAGTGAACTCAGTCTAGTTAGGTCAGTATAATTAATTCAGTTTCTAATTAGATGAAAGTAGAATTTAGCACCGAGTGAGCCCAAGAATGGGAACTCACATACGAGTAAAGGGTGTGATTCTTAGAAGCAATCCTTGCACTCCAGAACTACGTAGCCAGTGCAGGTAGAGACATTTAACATGTTAGATAAGGGTTTATCAGGTGACTTAGCCTATTAGATAAGGGTCCCACCATTCTCCTTAGAGTACCTATTAGATGAGGGATTACTCACAGCTTATCCTTACCAGTGGTGCGGTATTGACACTCTTCCAATTAGGGTTATAGATTGGACCCCAACTCAATTATATTATCTTATTTGGTACATGTGGGTTAGATGACTACTTCCCACAGTTACAGTCTTAATCTCAATATCAGTAATAGAACTCAGATAGTTCTACAGAATTCAGGACTGTCAGATACAATCACCCAATTTAGTACGGAGCTCAGTTAGTTCAATCAGAAATAAAACTGTCAGACAAAGTCATTCAGATAATAGTATATCAGTTATACGAAACTTATGTTATCAGTATTCACATTCAGTGATGTCATGATGTCAGTTACAGTTCACGTATTCATGCATGTATTCTCATGCTCATGTTATTCAGTCAGTTAGTATTGTTTATGCATATAAACCTCTTGCATTCAGCCTACCTCACTTGCATACCAGTACATTCAATCGTACTGACATATTTATGCTATGGTGTTTTATACCATAGGTTCAAAAGCACGAGATCTAAAGCACCCTTAGTAGATCAAACGTTCAGCAGACAGACTGGTAGTGAGTCCTCATCATTCGAGGATGTTATTAGCTAATTATTTCATTCTTTCAGTACTTAGTTTATTTTAGAAGTTGGATTTAGTTGGGGACATATCCTATTAACTGCTCATTCATATAGTTTACAGGCTTTCAGACTATAGAATGTTCAGACAGTTATTTTAGTTTTGGTGTAGTGATACCATATTATTCAGATGTTATGCTTTATTAGATATTTGAACCTTATAGCCTTTCATCCTTTTATTCCATATTTATACAGTATGTTGTGCAGTTCTCAGTACAGATATCAGTCATGGGCTGGCTAGTGGTCCTTCGAGATTGTTAGCATCGTATAACGTTTCGAGTACCAGATTCAGGGCCTTACAGTAATCCCACTACTTTGTCATAGTTCTATAACATTTGAAAGGCTTGTTCAAATTTATAGGTCTAGTTTTATCTACTGAACAGGTGATCATTTGACTTCATACTTGAAAGACTTATGGTCCATATATCAAATGCATCAGTTTTCTTGTCCTTTCATCGAACTCTTGTGGAGATTTTAATATTAAGAATAGATAGAAGAGTGTAGGGAACTAAGTTTGTTCTTGGAAGCTGAAAAAAAAATGACTAAAAATACCAAGATCAGCGATATTCAAGCAAAAAACTTTTGAAACACAAATCGTATGCAATCTTCATATCAATAGAAAAACCAATAAATTAATTTAAAGAAAACCAATAAATTGATACAAAAAGGCACTATAGCACAGATGTTGATCATAAATATAGGTCCAAAGAGATGAACCGAAGGCAACTAAAGTTATCAAAAACTACAGAGGCAGTATAGGTCCACGTGGATGTCAATTTTCAGAATATTACAGAAAGATATGAGCTCATACTACAAATAATTCACAAATTAGTTAGATAATCTAAATTTTTTAAAGTGGTTTGACCTATATCACAATACACACCAAGAAGAATTAAATTATCCAAAACTAAAGAGAGAAAAAGAGAAATAAATATGCTCAAGGAGTATAACAAATGCACATCATCAAACGAATAGAGGGCGAAGTTTTTTCTAAAATAAAAGTCCAATCTTTATCTATAAAACTTATTTTCAAGAACGTTAAATAACAGAGGGAGGTGGTAAGTATCCTTTAATGTAGAATTAATCAAGCTACATGAAATTTGGTCCGCACACTATAGTAATTAAAATGTAAAATGATAGATAAAAAATCCCAATCTTTGACTACAATTACAACTGCTCCGGCAGATACTGTTGGAGATTTCTATCCTGGATGGACATACCTGGCTAAAATATTGGTAAGGTTATGTTTGGAAAGCTCTTGAACACTTGGAACTAATAGAGATTTTCCAAAGTTCATTTTTCCGGCATTGATTCCATTACCTAAAACCAGATCTATTCTACTTGATAGCTATTGAGACTGATGTAGGTATTAATAATCTAGAGATTAGTTAATAAAGAAATATATCGCCCTACACAACCGCTCTAATTTGTTGGCCCTATAAAATTATACTCCTCCGTAAGATATAGGTAAATAATATAACCAAGTGCAGGATAGTATAGATGATGACTATATAGGTGAGAGTACCTGTTCATTCTCTAAAATGAGATTTTGAAATTGAATTTTCTTCTTAGGAGATTTCTCTCTCGAATCATGTCAACGATTTAAACTTTGCATATCCAATCAGGAGTGTCTGTTTTTATCCGATCGATGCTGTATTTTTAGGCCATATGTACTGCAAGGTGGTAGTACAAAAAAATGGGCAAGAAGAGTTAGACAATTGGGTATTAGTAGAGAAAATGACTGAATGTGTTGTGGCATGTTTATTTGCTTAAATTTGTTAACTTTATCAAGTTACATACAAGACAGTAAAATTTAGACTAAAGTAAATAGAGGAAAATTGGAAAATTTTCTTGATATCATCTTCAACTTGAACTTTGTAATGATCAAGGTTTCTCACCCGAACCTTTAAACATAGATTTATGAGAAAGAGGAGTAGAAGTATCCAATTGATAAAGGTAAAGTGCAGGACTATAGGTCAAAAGAGTACTCAACCTCCAATTATAATAAAATAAAAGCATAAGCAAACTTGTTTAGACAAAACAAAAGTCCCTGTTCTCCCATGTACATTTCTAATGCCTTTTCTGTTATGTTCATTGATTCCCAATCCTTAGGTAGAGGCTTTGGTTTAACAACTTGTTTTCCTACATTAATTATTTTCTCTTCCTTCTGTTTTACAAATGGTTTTCTTTTCTCCAAACACCTTAGGTGCATCAATGTATACCAACAACATAAAAGTGAAAGTCATTTATAGGAATCAGATATTCACAGTGAGGGCAAACCAAATTCGAGAGAAGTCTTATTTTATAATCTATACATACCAATTTACAGAACTAAAATTTCAAATACCAATGGCGTACCTAAGTATTGATTTTCAAACAACAATATCCAATTAAGGCAAAATTATAGACATGTGTGTATAGCAAATCAAATTTGAGAGAATTCTCATTTTAATTCATACATACCCATTTATAGAACCAAAATCCAAAACACAATGGCGCACTTAAGTATTAATTTTCAAGAAGCAATATCCAATTAAGGCAAAATTGTAGACATACATGTCAAAAATGTTTAAAGATCGGAAAACAAACATAACTGCAGCTAAAAGTTTTGTAGCAAGTAGATTCTGACAACAAAAAGTGACAAATTCTATAGATAAAAGAAGGAGGAAACACATATAAACAGTGTGAGCACAGTAAAACTGAATAGAACCTTTAAACTAAATGAAACACTTGCTGGGCCTGTTCATCATGATGCTAAGCTTCATGCCAATACAGATGTCACCGAAAATCTCATGGTTGATATGTATAGTAAATTCATCTATCCAACTTGCCATAAAATAAACATATATAATATTATAAGTATAAGATGATATCAAACTTTCAGATTGAATATCTATAACAAAGAAAATTTTCCATGTAACTCAAGTAAATCATGTGTTTGCCTGAAATGTAAGCTCTAGATTCCAAAGACATAATCCAGAAAAATTCAATGTTCAAATGAGAGCATTCACAAAATATAAAACGGTCAAATATTAGATATCACAATCCTTAATATATTTCCCCTCACATGTACAATATAATATCATAACGCATGTGAAAGAAATCAAATCGAGATATATTGTACAACAACAACAACAAACCCAGTGTATTCCCACTTTGTGGGGTCTGGGGGGGTAAGATGTACGCAGTCCATACCTCTACCTCTGATGAAGTAGAAAGGCTGTTTCCGAAAGACCCCCGGCTCAAGTTACGAGATATCAAACAAACACATAGTACAGCACAGAAGCAGATGAGTTATATTGTAACTACCAAAAAACTTATGAGTTAAAAAAGAGTTTATTTAAATCACACACAATTTAAGGTAATATATCTATCTACACAGAGAAGGAAACACCTATATTCTTCATTACTATCTAACATCTACATTTCCCTCCCCGAACCTTACATTCTAATTAAATTCAAATAGCTAATTTAAAATTCACATTCTGAACATTTAGCAATTATTGAAAAAGTAGAAATGCCACATACCTATGGAACTTGTGCAACAAACTTCTGTGGATTCACCTGCTTAACTGATAGCTGACAATTCTATAATTAATAAACAAAAATATAAACAAGTAAAGTCCAACATTTAATTATAGTTTACAAGGTAAATCGATGAAGAAATTCGTATACCTCGAGAAGATTGAGGGAGTCAGCAGCCATTGGCCTTTGCTAGGCAAGAAGAGTCAAACTTTGGTTATATCAGATGGTTTCTTATCCACAACAATCAAAGAAGACGCCTCTGAGCAATATGAGATGGTGAATTTAATGGAAACTTTATGGTAGCTAATGGTGATTGCTGAATGAGAAGAAACGAGAGTTGATACAGAGCCTTGAAGAAAAATATCTAAATTGATGACATGTTTTCAATTTTTTGGGTGTCAATTGGGACAGAGATGGAGGTTGATGGTGGAGACAAGATAAAGCCATGCCGCCATAAAGGAGTGATTGGGTAGGTGGAGAGTGGAGATGAAAGTGAGAGTAATAGGAATGTGTGTTGTAGGAAAGATTGAGTGGCCTTATTCTAGTAAAGTTTTGTATTTTTTCACTTTTATAACATACATGCTTAACAATAATGTTTCCACGTGTTTTCACAAAGAGGAGAAATTACCATTGGATGATTCCATTTAGATAGCTTTTGGTACTATTTATTAATGTTCTGTTGGTCCTTGGTGACAAAGAGGAGAAAGTACCATTGGATGGTATCATTTAGATAGCTTTAGGTATAATTTAATAATGTTATGTTGGTACTTGGTATTATTGACTTATATAATAAGAGAATATTTATCTGGCAACATTCGAAAATAAGTGGCTTCAGTCCCAGATGAGATTTAGTTTAACTTATTTTATGTCCATTAATAAAATACTCTCTTCATTTCTAAATACATGTCATATTTTTTATTTTCATATTTTAAATAAGAGTATCTATTCATTACTAATTTCTATTTAAATATGAAATTGAAATATGCCCTCAAATTTAAAAAGTGACAAATTTATGCCTTGATATTAGAGTGTAACTAAAATAGACTTAGTGCACAAAATAAATGAATTAAACTTTTTTTTTCTTAACGGATTGAAAATGGATTGGGGTGACGCCATTAACAGTAAAAAAATGCACTCTTTTGTGCACTATTCTTTTTTTCCACATACAAAGAATAATTAATAATGCATAATACACTATTAATTATTCATTGTATGTGGAAAAAAAAGATAGTGCACAAAAAAGTGCATTTTCCGCTGTTAACGATGTCACCCCAATTCGTTTCCAATAGTTTTAAAAAAAAGCATAGTGCACTTATTTTTTGCACTAAACTTATTTTGATTACACTTTAATTACAAGGCATAGAATCATCACTTTTTAAATTTGAGAGCAAATTTCAGTTCCGTACTCTCTCTATTTAATACTTGTTATCTTTACATTATATTAATATTTATCCATAATATGACTAAAAATAAAAATAAAAATAGACAACTACTTATAGTTTGATTTTAAAAAAAATGAAAAGTACTCTCTTCGTCTCAAAATAGCTGGTAGGTTTAGATTTTGCATAATTTTCTTAAGAACTAATTAATTAGGAGTGTAATTTGACTAGTATATTCCTTATTAATTCTTTAATCATTATCTATTTACATGCCTCTTAGTTTTAGAATAATTAATGTAAAGGTAAAGTTAAAAAATAATAATTAATGCTCTCTTGATTTTTAAACTAATGATTACTTCCTCCATCCAACAATTTTGTTCACTATTAACTTGGCACACACCTTAAGAAATAATAAATAATAGGAGTCATTTTACTATATGTAACGACTCTATCCATTATCATTGTATAGCTTAGCATGCAAAAATTTGGATTAAGATTCTCCCCGAATGAAGTGTTAAAATTTTTAGGTTAGGACAGTCTTGAACAAATTTTAGGTATGGTATGGTCTAGATAAATTCGATAATGGATAGATTAATTATTCTATATTTTAAGATCATAGTGTGTTAGCTAAGAGATTAGGGTAGAGAGAAAGGAGAAATACTTGAATTCATAAAGACATTCAAAATATTCAAAATTGAATTTGTATTAGTAGAACTCTGAATATAGCAGTTGATGTAAAGGGAATACTTTAGGAGGTTGAAATCTGAGAATATATCATAAATTAAAAAAACCTAAAAGTTTACAAAACTCACAGCCTCAGCTACCGCGCTATAGCAAGGGGCGGGCTGCTATCGCTGTCTCTCTATAGCAGGAAGTTGTCATGCTATATCGTAGTCCCGCTATAGCAAGAATTCTTTCACTATAGCTTGAGTTAGGTTTATTCAGCGTCGCTATAGGTAGATACCATTATAGCGATGCCACTTTGTGGGAATCGGGCTGTTGTATTGGGCTAAGGGCTATAGTAGCAGTTTTTAAACTTAAGCATTATTTTTTATTCCAAACTCATTCAAGGTCAGGTTCGAGTGAAAAGAAATAATTTCATTAGTTTCTATTTAAATTTCTTCTTTGAGATAGTTTAATTTACCTATCTAACTAGATTTCCATTCCTTGTTCCTTAAAAACTCTAGTTTTGATCATGGTGGATATATTAATTTTTCTTAGTTGGATTTCCTAGTGTAAAGTGATGAAGAAAGGTATAAAGTCTTGGATTTTGGCCATGAATTTCTGGATTTTAATTATTATGCTAGAATTCTCTCTTATAAACGAGAAAGAGAAAAAATTGAAGTGGAATGAAGTTAGAAAAACTTTAGAAAAAAGAAATGAATCATGAATGTGGCCTTAGGATTGTGGAATTAGGTTATAATAAATTGAATTGTTTAAACATTGATTAATTGGTGTTCAATGTGTTATTTTTATATTAAAATATATCCAAATCTACAAGAAAGGGTAAGCCTCAGGTTTGTTAGAGCATTGCAATTAATGTTTAATTGATGTAGGTGATGGATGAATTAGAGTGAAAAATAAAGTTAATTGTATGTGTGCATGTTAACTAGTTGTTTGTTTACTTGTTCAATGCATGATAATGATTGATGAAATTTTTATTTGTAAATGCAAGTCAGAAATTAATAATTTAGTGAGATTAATAAAGGGACCTTGTTCGATCTACTGATCTTAGGTGGATTTATGCATCTAAGTATTGTTATCTAGCCTTAATTAGCCTAGCTTTGAGGACTTCTCATATGAGTAATGAGTTAATATTCCTATAATTGAGCATATAAGTGTTAAAATATATGTTTATAATATTTGAGGTGTGTTTAAAACAAGTTTGGAAGAAAAACATTAAAATAGTGTTTAGACGAGAAAACTAGTACTCTTAACTTGAGCCATGTGTTATTCTAGTTTGTCTTGTTGGATTCTATTGTGTTTTAAGATCTAATTCATGGTGTTTTATATTATAGGAAGCTTAGGGGGATTTTTAAATTTATAAAGTGATGATATACAAGTTGTCTTTGAAGAGGAAAAGCCACCACGAAGAAAGGAACCAAAGGCCAAATGCATTGAGCAAGCATGAACAAAATCTAAACAATTTGAGCACAAGGATATCTGCGTTAAGGGTGTGCCACACCCTTATACATAATACACAATATTAAAATTCTAGTGACATCCACGATAAGGGCTTTCCATGCCCTTATCGCGCCAATGTTATAGCGTGGCACACCCTTAATTTAAAAAATGGACAACTTTCTCCAACTATAAATAGGACACTCCAATTCTTTTGTAAACACCTTGGATGACCTTTGGGGATTGAAATGCACTTTGAGAGGATTCTCTTAGGATTTTATTCCCTTTTTAGTTTACTTTTGGATTATTACATGAATTTCATGATTATGATTCTCTAACATTCCATGAGTGGCTAAACACCCTCATCCGAGGTTGAGGAGAAGAACATGAGTACTTAAGCTTGTAAGTAAGTTTGTTTATGTTATTTATTATTATTGTTTGTTTATATATCCTTGTTTCTACTATTCTACGAATTCACTATCATCAGGATAAACTCATAATTCTATCATGAGCCCAGAAGGAGGAATGATAGAATAAAACATAGGATATATGGAATAGGATCGTAATCATTCAAGGTAATAAAGTTATGATTTTATTTGGACCTTTTGGCCATTGTTTTGTAAATTTAATTAGTTATTTTGGATTAATAAAATACCAAAATTTTCTTAAAAAAAGCTTTGAAAACAAAATGGAATGAAGTTATTATTTGCATTGAAATAGGAATATACCAAATTCACCCTATTTGATTCCTATACGAGAAGAAATAAAAATGAGTTTAGTTTAGTTCTTGCATCCCCTCTCAATGATGTAGTTGTGAGGCTAAGTTATATAGTTGATTAGAGACTTGAAAAACCCTAATCATGTTATCAACCTCATGAATCAACAACCAAGATAATTAACTAAATCAATGAAATTATATAGCTAAGTAGGATTATTTGTAGTGCCTTAGCCCTGAGTTACTCCTAATTATTGTTCAAGTACTTTACATACTGCATTGTCTACAGCTATTTTTAGAGTTTACCTCCCAAACATTATTGGTTACGTTTGCACATATTTAATCTTTATAGTGAGACTAGAATAGAATAGTTGTTTAACACAAGTTCCTAAAGGATAGATACTTGGCTTTTGAAAGCCATTTTACTACTTGATGGACCATTAACACTTACGTGTGCGCTTGGGCGTAACAAGTTTTTGATGTCATTGCCAAATACTTGTAAATTGGCAACTATCTTGGTTTTAGTTTTTCTATTTGATCACTTAGGTGTTAATAACGTGATCTTAGCTTCTGAATTTATAAGTTCTAGTCTAAAAAGCAAGTAAGCTAGCAAGGAAAAGAGATTTGGTTGACCCATATCCTAAACCTGATCGATGCTTACACCAATTGAGTAGAGAAATAATACTTCTCAACAAGAGAAAGCTATCCCTACACAAATGGTTAAAGATACACCAACCCAAAGGATAGATCACGAAGTGGCAATCCCACTCATAACTAATGTTACCTCCATCATCCGCAGATCAGCTCAAGAGGTACATTTGAGCTAAAGTAAAACATAGTGCAACTTTTGCACAGCTATGGGTAGTTCACTGTCTTATCACATAAGGATCCACAGGTCTATTTGCAAAATTTCTAGAGATCAGTGACACATTTATTCTTACTAAAGTCTCCACAGGCTATTTGAAGCTTACGCTCTTCCCTTTCTCACTCTTGAAGGAAGTAAAGAAGTCGTTGAAAGTAGAGCCGACAAGTTTCATCAGTATTTGGGATGATCTGGCAAAGAAGTTCCTAACTTGTTTCTTTTCATTCAAAAAGTATGCAAGGCTACGCTGTGAAATCTTGTGTTTTAAGTAGAAGACGAATGAGAACTTGTCTCATTCTTGGAAGAGATTTAAATCTCTACTGAAGGACTGCCCACATCACCAACAATCCAATGGGTATTAGCTCATACTTTTGTAGAAGCTCTTGACCATAATATAAAGATTTTGTTAGATTTAACTGTGGGTGGTCAAGCATTTGAGAAAACTTATGATGAGTTTTATACTTTGTTGAACTGAATTGCATAAAGTAATCCTGATTAGCATGGGGACATCTCCAGAGATGTAGTGAATAAGCATGTAAGCATAATTGAAGTTGATAGTGTCACAGCCTTAGCTGCCCAATTCTCTGCCCTTCAAAATTAGATGATGGCACAGTTTAGAAAATTGGGGATTAATCAATCTCAAGTTCAGGCAAATGTAGTACAACAAACACCATCTTGGGGTGAGAGGCAACTGTAATACCCCCAAATGCTTGGTGTAAAATTTAAACCATATAGAATTTTCCTATTTTCAATTTTTTATCATGTGGGAAATTTAATTAGCTTTCCAACAATATAAAATCTACCCAAATCCGATAATCGGGGAAGAAGTTATAGCAAATTTAAGTCCTAGTAGTAAAACAAAGTCATTTTAGTGCTTGGTGCATCGCGAAGAGGTTCTATTTGACAATTGTCAATTTCTAGTGGAACTCTATGATAGCGGCGTATTACGCTGAAGTTTTAGGTCCCAACCAATGGGACAGCACAATAGCACCGCATCGCGGTGATCCCCAGAATCCCGTTTGTCAAATTCCAGTGAGCCACCGCGATAGTGGCGCATTGTGGTGGCCCATAAAATTGGGTTTTCTAGTTTAATTTTTCCAGCTTCGTATAGAAATTAAAAAGGGAACTTTGAACTTTTCCACGCCTCTTAAATCATCAAACACCTGATCTAAGGTCATTACAAGCACCTTATACGACTTTTCTCAAGATTTCTCTCAACAAAAAACCCTAAGTACCCAAAACCTCTTCTAAGGATCTCAAGAATTCACCATAGTTTTTCTAAATTGAGTCAAGATGCAAGGTTCCCAAGTCAAGGGCTTCAAGAACCCTCATCCAAAAGTACGAGAAAGAGTCTCAAACAAGTTTATCCACCCAAGTTCATAACCTAAGGTATGTGGAGTTTAAACAACAACACTTCTTTCATTCTTGTGCCCAAACATTTGATTTTTATAAATGAATTTCATGTTTTAACAAGTGGGTTTATACCCAAATTATATTATTTTAAGAATATGAATTTATAAGTTGTTCAAGTTTTGAATTGCCTGATTATTTCTCTTATTTAAGATTTGAATTGATAATTCACCGAGATTAATTTCATGAATTAAGCTTTATTTTGAAATTGTTATCCTTTAAGAATATACATGCCTTAAATCCAAGGATGAATTGTTGATACATTCTAAAGTGTTTCAAGAAGTGTATTGATATTTCCATGCTATTAAAGTTTTAAAGCTTATTGGTGATAGTCTACCAAAATTTCAAGAAAAGAGTTGATTTTAATCCTAAGGTAAGAAAGAAAATCCATATCATTTGGTTTAAGCTAAAGGGAAGCATAGTTGGCTTCCATTTCATATTTCTGAGTTGTTTAAGGTGGATTTTTCTTAAAAGATCTGAGCTTAAGTAAAGGAGTAGTATTTAGCATCGAGTTGGGCTTGATTCCAAGGTCTCATGCCCTAGAACCACGAGCCACCATAGGATTTGATTTACCCCAAGTGGGTTAAGCTAGTGATCACTAAAAAGTAATGGGTTCTAGTCTAATGGCAAGGATAGAACAGCTCTCCCCGATGTGGGCAAGATGTTGGACTCCATGTAGCTTACATGGTTTATGTTGGTTAGAAGAATCTCCCAAGTTTCCTAGAGTCTCAAGTCTTAAAGTTCTTAAGGTTTTAAGTCCTTCAGTTTCATAGAAGATCCTTATTTTCAAAAGAGTAAAGTGTATGTTCTAAAAGTTGTTGTTTTAAGAGTTCGACTAGTTTACAAGCTTAAGATCAAAGAAAGAATACAGATTTAGAACAAAGTGTAATAGCTCACGTGATTTATACTACATGTTTCAGTATTCATGATTAATGAGAGTTTTATTCAAGCTATGTGAGTCATCTATAATACCATGTATGTTTTTTATAAAGATTTATTATATTGACATTTAGCTGCGTACACCCCCATATACTGAGTACATTCCCAAGTGCTGAACCACATATACGTCTGTGTTCTACATTGTCTCATAATATCGGTTCAAGTGCTCAGTCCCAGTAGCATTAGTGATCCCGAATACCTTTATCTACATCTCCACTATGGTGAGTCCTCATGGTTCGAGGACCTATCTCCAGATACTTCAGTACTTTTAAAAGTTGTTCTGATGCTTTTAATTCAGTTTGAGTCAATTAGGGATCTACCCCAATGGCTCTCTAGTTTGTTGAGTAGTAAAGGCTTTGTCAGACTAGATGGTCAGTATATTTATATTTGTAGTTTTTTGTTACCTTTACAGTACTCATTCGGATTTCAGTTTGACATGATATGACATGACTCATTATGTTGCTCTCATTATCTCTAAGTAAACTTTATACTAAGTAGCAGGCTCATAGGGTTACCTTGGGGCTACTTCTAATCTTAAGCACCGTATGACACTCTAGAACAGGATTTTGGGGTGTTACAAACTTGGCATCAGAGCCTAAGGTTTAAGGAGTCCTAGGGAATCTGACAAGCCGCGTTAAGTAGAATCTTGATCATCGGTGTGTAGCGCACTACATCTATGAGCAAGAGGCTACAAGATGTTTTAGGAAAAATTTATTTTTTTCTTTCAGATTCTATCATGCCTACAGTTTTCTTTCCCAGCTATTGATTTATGCTCTATTATTTCATAAAATGTCTCCCCGAAGAGCGAATACCCGCAGAAATAATAACAAGCAATCCCAGCCTGATGATCTCTTAAATAAGACTGTGTCTCATGCTGAGTTTTAGGCGGCCTTTCAGGCATTAGCCCAAGAAGTTACCGTGAATGTTCAGGTCAATAACCAGGTTGCAGTTCCAGCTTAACAAAGAGGTGATTTATCCACTTCTAGGATCCGTGATTTTATGAGAATAAATTCGCTAGAGTTCTATGGGTTGAAGGAAGGTGAGAAACCACAGTTGTTTCTCGAGGAGGTAAGAAAGATTATCCAAGAGATGTATATCTCAGAGGAAGAAAGTGTTGAGCTGGCATCTTACAGGTTGAAGGACATTGCTTATGACTGGGTTGTTGCATGGAAGAAGAATAGAGGGGAAGATGAATTCCCTACTACTTGGCAGGTGTTCCAAGATGCATTCTTAGACAAGTTCTTCATGCTTGAGATAAGGGAATCAAAGATAGAGAAATTCATGAACCTGAGGCAAGGCTCCATGACTATTAAGGAGTATTGACTTAAGTTCAACCAGTTAGCCAAATATGCTCTTAATTTGATTTCTGACACCCGAGCTAGTATGAGTAAGTTTGTGACTCGAGTATCTGGACTGGTGTTGAAAGAGTGTAGGACTACTGTTCTTAACCAAGACATAGATATTTCTAGGCTAATGATTCATGCCCAGTAAATAGAAGCATACAAGATAAGGGAAAGAGATAGAGTTAGGGGAAACAAGAGGTCTAGATTCGACCAGCATGAGTATGGTCAGGCTTGGTCTCATGGAGGGAACCATCCATAATTTCAAAGCCGTTCGTCTATGCCAGCACCTTCGTCAGCAAGTGCCGCCATACCTAAAAACAGGCAGGAGCAAGGGAACAAACCTTCTATGTTCAAGTCCTATAACAGTGTAAGTAACAGGCCTAATTATCCTCCCTGTGCTAAGTGTGGTAGGACCCATCTCGATGAGTGTTTGGCTGAACAAAGAGGTTGTTTTTGTTGTGTCCAGTTTGGCCATAAACTTAGAGAGTATCCGCATGCTAGGAGGGGGAACAGAGATGTGCAACCTCAGACTCAGGATAATAGTTCCCTAGCTTTTTTAGCCCGTCTAGCTCCTTTTCAGGGCGCTTCTTCCAGTACTGTTGGCGGTCATCATGAAAACAGGTTCTATGCCTTACTATCCTATTAGGAGCAGAAGGATTCTCCCGATGTTGTTACTGGTATGCTCCATGTCTTTCACTTTGATGTTTATGTGTGTTGGACCTCGAGTCAAGTTTATCTTATGTGATCCCACTTGTAGCTGTGAGTTTTGAAAAGTGTCCTGAAAAGATTCCTGAGCCTTTCCTAGTTTCTACTCCAGTAAGGGAGTTAGTTATTACTAAACAAGTGTATAAAAAATGTCCTGTTACTATTTTTCATAGAGTCATACTTACTTGTTTGATAGAGTTGGACATGGTGGATTTTGACCTTATTTTGGGTATGGATTGGCTTCAATTTTGTTACGCATTTATAGACTGTCGTACCCGTATGGTTAGGTTTCAATTTCTGGATGAGCTAGTCTTTGAGAGTTCTGTATCTCCCAAGAGTTATTTTATATCCTATCGCAAAGCTAGACAGCTAATATCCAAAGGTTGCATTTATTATCTAGTTTGAGTTAAGGACAATAGGTCCGAGGCTCCAACCACTCAGTCAGCTAACATTGTTAATGGTTTTCTTAATGTTTTTCTAGAAGATCTCCCAGGGGTACTTCCTGATAGAGAGATAGAATTCAGAATTGACCTTCTTCTCAACACTCACCCTACTTCTATTTCTCCTTACTGTATAGCACCTGTAGAGCTTAAGGAGTTTAAAGAGCAACTAAAAGATCTTTTAGAAAAAGGTTTTATAAGGCCCAGTGTGTTACCTTGGGGCGCACCTGTTCTATTCGTGCAAAATAAAGATGGTTCTTTGCATATGTGCATTGATTATCGTCAGATTAATAAGGTCACAATCAAGAATAAGTATCCTCTTTCAAGAATTGATGACCTGTTTGATCAGTTGTAAGGTGTGAGTTATTTCTCAAAGATAAACCTTAAATCTGGCTATCATTAACTTAAAGTAAGGGAGCCTTCCGAACCTGTTATGGTTACTTTGAGTTTCTAGTCATGTCTTTTAGGCTAACCAATGCTCCAGCGACTTTTATGGACCTCATGAATTGAATGTTCAAGTAGTATCTTGATATGTTTATCATAGTATTCATAGATGATATCCTTGTTTACTCCCGTACTAAGAATGACCATGAAAATCATCTTAGGATTGTTTTGCAAACTCTTAGAGATCATTAGTTATTCATTAAATTCAGCAAGTATAAATTTCGGCTAAGGTCAGTAGCTTTTCTGGTTCATATTATTTCAACCAAAGGCATTAGAGTTGATCCCCAAAAGACAGAAGCTATAAGAAACTACCCCAGGCCTCTCTCTCCATCATACTTTAGGAGTTTCTTGGGTCTAGCTAGCTACTACCGCCACTTTGTTAAAGGTTTCTCTTCTATTGCATCCCCCATGACTTGTTTAACCCATAAGAAAGTTAAGTTTCTTTGGTCAGATTCTTGTGAGAAGAGTTTTTAGGAGTTGAAGACTCGACTCACCTTAGCCCCTGTGTTGACTTTTCTTGATGGTACGGATGGTTTTGTGGTGTATTACGATGCCTCTAGACATTTGAAGCCACATAAAAAAACTACCCAACCTATGATCTTGAATTAGCTACTGTGGTTTTTTCTTTGAAAATATGGTGGCACTATCTTTATGGTGTTTATGTTGATGTGTTTACTAATCACAATAGCAAACAATATGTGTTTTCTCAGAGGGAGTTGAACCTTAGACAGAGAAGGTGGTTAGAATTGCTAAAAAATTATGATATGAGTATGTTGTATCACCCAGGCAATGTCAATATAGTGGGGGATGCCTTTAGCAGGTTGTCTATAGGCAGTTCTTCCTATGTAGAGAAGGGTAAGAAAGAGTTAACTCATGATGTGCTTTGTCTGGCTAGATTAGGTGTTAGGTTTCTTGATTCTGCTGAGGGGAGTATTTTGGTGCAGAGTAGTTCTGAATCCTCTTTAGTTTTAGAAGTGAAGGAGAAACAAGACTTAGATGCTAGTTAGTTCAGACTAAAGGAGTCAGTTAAGGACCAAAACGTATAGGTTTTCTTCTAAGGGGAAGATAGGGTGTAAAGGTTGCAGGGAAGATTATGTGTTCCTTGGGTTGATGATCTGAGGCAGAGAATTATGACTGAAGTGCATGGTGCGCAATATTATATTCATCCCGGCGCTATCAAGTTGTACCGCGATTTGTGGGAAATCTATTAGTGGAGTGGCATGAAGAAGGATATAGAAGAGTTTGTGGCGAAGTATATGACATGCCAATAAGTTAAGGTAGAGCACTAGAGACCTGGTGGTGTAATACAAGAATTTTGTATACCCACTTGGAAGTGGGAAGAGGTGAATATGGATTTCATGACTGGTTTACCTCTTTGCCGTCATCACCATGATTCTATTTGGGTTGTTGTAGAAAGGCTGACTAAGTCAGTGCATTTCTTGCCCGTGCATGTATCCTATACAACTGAGGATTATGCTAGATTGTATATTTGGGAGTTGGTCAGGTTGCATGGAGTTCCCTTGTCTATCATCTCAGATAGGGGTACTCAGTTTACTTCTCAGGTTTGGAGGGAGTTCCAGAAGGGTCTTGGTACCCAAGTTCATTTGAGTTCTACTTTTCATCAGCAGACAAATGGTCAGGCTGAGAGGACGATTCAAACTTTGGAGGATATATTGAGAGCATGTGCTCTTGACCTCAAAGGTAGTTGGGATAAGCATTTACCATTGATTGAGTTTGCATATAACAATAATTACCATGCTAGCATCAAGATGACACCATTTGAGGCTTTGTATGGTAGAAGATGTAGATCACCCATAGGTTGGTTTAAAGTGGGTGAGGCTACTTTGATTAGACCTGATACATTGTTTGAGGCTATGGAGAAGGTAAAGTTGATTAGATAAATGTTGAAGACAACCTAGAGTCGTCAGAAGTCATATGCATATGTAAGAAGAAGAGACCTTGAGTTTGAAGTTAATGACTTGGTGTATTTGAAAATCTCGTAAATAAAAGGGGTGAAAAGGTTTGGCAGGAAAGGGAAGCTTAGTCCTCGGTATGTTGGCACATATAAAATCCTAAGTTATGTGGGGAGAGTATCCTATGAACTTGAGTTGCCTACAGAGTTGTCAGCTATGCATCCTATCTTTTATGTCTCTATGCTTAAGAATCACATTGGTGATTCCGTTGTTGTGGATCCTTCAGAGAGCCTAGACTTCCCAACTAGCCTTTTTTTTGAAGAGATTCCAGTTAAGATTCTAGACCACCAGATCCGTAGACTGAGGAACAAATAGGTTCCCTTAGTTAAAGTGTTGTGCCGAAAGAAGTCAGTTGAGGGAGATACTTGGGAAGCCGAGTTAGATATGAGATCCAAGTAACCTATTCTTAGCAAGTTCAGATCAAGCCAAAGGTATCATTCTTACTTAATTCAGCCCCTTTCTAATCAAAGTTGCAGTTATATATCTATTCTTAATATAAGTTTATGCATTTTCTGAAGTATTCAAGAGTTTAGAATGATAGAGAGTTGTTTTAGCAAGTTGCTTCAGCTATGCATACTTAGTTTCCTCCATACTCTTAGCTTGATGAGTGTCATTCGAGGACAAATGTTCCTAAGGGGGAGATATTGTAATACCCCCGAACTTCTCCTTAAGCTTAATTTAGTCTCTAGAAGGCTAAACAATGACTTCCTAAGTGTGTAACATTTAAACCATATAGAATTTCCCTAATTTTAACTTTTTATCATTTGGAAAATTTAATTAGCTTTACAACGATATAAGATCCGCCCAAATCCGATAAATGGGCAAGAAGTTATGGTAAATTTAAGTCCTAGTAGAAAAATAGCATCATTTTAGTGCTTGGCGCATCACAGAGAGGTTCTGTTTGTCAATTGTCAATTTCCAGTGGAACTCCACGATAGAGGTGCATTGTGTTGAAGTTACAGGTCCCAACCAGTGGGACAATGCGATAGCACCGCATCGAGGTGACCCCCAGAATTCCATTTGTCAAATTCCAGTGAGCCACCGCGATAGTGGCGCGTCGCGGTGGCCCATAAAATTGGGTTTTTCAGTTGAATTTTTTCAGCTTCATACAGAAGTTAAAAAAGGGCACTCTGGGCTTTTTCACACCTCTTAAATCGTCCAAACACCTGATCTAAGGTCATTACAAGCACCTTATATGACTTTTCTCAATATTTCCCTAAACAAAAAACCCTAAGTACCCAAAACCTCTTCCAAGGATCTCAAGAATTCACCATAGTTTTTTCAAATTGAGTCAAGATTCAAGGTTCCCAAGTCAAGAGCTTTAAGAACCCTCTTCAAAAAGTACGAGAAAGAGTCTCAAGCAAGTTTATGTACCCAAGTTCATAACCTAAGGTATGTGGGGTTTGAACAAGAACACTTCTTTCGTTCTTATACCTAAAGATTTGATTTGTATAAATGAATTTCATGTTTTTACAAGTGGGTCTATACCCAAATTATATTATTTTGATAATATGAATTAATAAGCTGTTCAAGTTTTGAATTGCATGATTATTTTGCTTATTTATGATTTGAATAGATAATTCATGCTATAAATTGCACATTCCTATATTGATGTGATATCTTCAAGTGTTTTCGAGATTGGTGTCATGAATTAAGCTTTATTGTGAAATTGTGATCCTTTAAGAATATACATGCCTTAAGTCCAAGGATGAATTGTTGATACTTTATAAAGTATTTCACGAAGTATATTGATATTTCCATGCTATTAAAGTTTTAAAGCTTATTGGTGATAG
>NW_025890830.1:0-116 GCF_002878395.1 Capsicum annuum
AATATTAAAATGCTATTAAATTAACGTTATTAAATTAACGAGGGGCGGACCTACGTGGTTGCCATGGGTTTCACCCGAACCCCTCGGTAAAAAAATTACATTGTATATATATAAGA
>NW_025890830.1:216-1072 GCF_002878395.1 Capsicum annuum
ATATATCTAAATATTATTTATTTAAATATTAAATTAAAGATGAAACTGTACTAATAATAAAAAAAATTATAGCTTAATAAAACGTTATTAATTAATGTTATTAAGGATAGTAGTAGTAGTATATTAAATTAACGTTACCAAATTAACGTAATATTAAAATGCTATTAAATTAACGTTATTAAATTAACGAGGGGCGGACCTACGTGGTTGCCATGGGTTTCACCCGAACCCCTCGGTAAAAAAATTACATTGTATATATATAAGATAGAAAACGTATATTTATGTACGTATATTAATGTTGAACCACATGAAACAAGACACTTAGATAGCCCAGTGATATTATTTGGTCTTCTTGGGCGCTTCCTTCAGCCTACTGTGCGGATTCGATCCCTGCTAGTGGTTATTTTTTTTAATTAAAAAAAAATAAGCTAAGTGTTGCTGCTATAGAAATAATAATAATAATAATAATAATAATAATAATAATAATAATAATAATAATAATAATAATAATAATTTTAAATTAAAAAAAAGTTAGGTGCTGCTACTATAGAGATATATAAAAAAATTATTATTATTATTATTATTATAATAATAATAATAATAAAAAAACGATGTCGTGTTAACACAAAAAGCAAAACTTTGACAGTGCATAAATATGACTTTTAGCTATTCAAAACTGCACAAATATGACCTCTCTCCAGGTCAGCCTTTTTAACGGCGTGGCATCGTATGGTTGGATTACTTTTCCACGTAAGCGCGAGTGAGACTCACGCATGGGGTTGCAAAATCAGAGGTCATATTTGTTCAGGTTTTGAATAGTTAAAGGTCCTATTTGTGCACTATCAAAGTTTAAGGT
>NW_025890830.1:1172-6974 GCF_002878395.1 Capsicum annuum
ATAAGATAGAAAACGTATATTTATGTACGTATATTAATGTTGAACCATATGAAACAAGACACTTAGATAGCTCAGTGATATTATTTGGTCTTCTTGGGCGCTTCCTTCAGTCTACTGTGCGGATTCGATCCCTACTGGTGGTTGTTTTTTTAATTAAAAAAAAAAAGAAGATAAGTGTTGCTGCTATAAAAATAAATAAAATAATAATAATAATAATAATAATAATAATAATTTTAAATTAAAAAAAAGTTAGGTACTGCTACTATAGAAATATATAAAAAAATTATTATTACAATAATAATAATAAAAGAAAAACGATGTCGTGTTAACACAAAAAGCAAAACTTTGATAGTGCACAAATATGACTTTTAACTATTCAAAACTGCACAAATATGGCCTCTCTCCGAGTCAGCCCTTTTAACGACGTGGCATCGTGTGGTTGGATTACTTTTCCACGTAAGCGCGAGTGAGACTCACGCATGGGGTTGCAAAATCAGAGGTTATATTTGTTCAGGTTTTGAATAGTTAAAGGTCCTATTTGTGCACTATCAAAGTTTAAAGTCAAAGTTATAATTTGGTTTCTAAGTTTTGTAATATTTCACGGGTTTTTGTTAATTGTACACCTTATGCACCTTTTAAAATAGAAAAGAATAAATAACTATGCTTTTGGTGATGACAGGTAGAACCTCTATTTCATACTACCATAAATGGATTTTTAAACTTGGCATGTTTATAACATTGCCATATAAACTTTATCAGTAACCAGATAAACACTTAAAACTTGACAAAAGTTTATTATTTGAATATCTCGGCTTGGTTTTTTTTTTTTTAACATAACTTATACTACATCGACAAGGGTTGTGGTTAATTCTGGGTATATTTTGGTGCAAATTGAAAAATTCAAAAAATTAAATCGAAATTTAATTTTATTTTGATTTTTCAGATTGGTTTTGGTTTCAAATTTTAGAAATTCGATTAAACGGTTCGATTTTCGATTTAAAAAAAATGGTTAAATCGAAAAATCAAAATTATATAAATAATATAGTATATATTTTTATTATATATATTCAGTATAAATATATAATAAGTAACCTAAACTTATGCATAACAGTTATATATTATGTTAAACTTATGGTAATTTTATTTCATTTCATACATGTTGAGTTACTTATATTTGGGAATGAAAAACAGATTTGAAAAAAAATTATTTTTCCGAAAAAAATCATCAATTAAATGGCCAGACATGACAAAGAAAGCTCACTACTTTAATCTTCAAAATCGAAATAAAAATTCAAAATAACCGAACCAAATTTGTAGAAACCAGACCAAACCAAATTTTTTTCGGTTTGGTTACGGTTGTCATTTTCGTCAATGCGAAAATGAAAAAATCAAATCAGTATTAAACAATCAAACCGAACAAACCGAATGCCCACAGTAGTGGAGCGATAAATAATCCTTTAGTCTTTAATCAGAGGTCTCGGATTTGAGTTCCTCTAGTGATATTGTCAGGAAGCGTTTTACCCTCTAATGTGAAACTTTCTAGCATGAAACTCGATTTTATCTCTGATGCGAATACGAAACACCAAGGAAAAAAAACTTATATTACAACTTTTTTCTTTTTTTTTTCCTCAAGATTTTTTATATGTATTTAATTGGTTTCCTTTATAGTACTAACAAACAGAAAATAATTAAAGTGTTTAATTAGTTGGATTTTTACATGTCAATAAATTATTTCACATGGTCTAACAATTTCACCTTTTTCTCTACTGATTCATTCACATTTATCTTTTCCATTTTTGTTTAGACCAACCTTCTTTTCAAATTTGATTTATTAGTACTTCCTCCGTTCTTTTACGTGTAACTAATTTTTTAATTGAATTTCTATTTTTATTTATCATTTTTGACATATTTAGAAAAGATAATTTCTTTTTTCCTATTTCGCTCTTAGCATTAATTACTTTTTTTATAAATAAATTTCAAAACATAAATTATTTTAAGAATATAATTGACTATCAATTCCGCAAAAGTTTGGACTACGAGAGTAACATCTATTATTTAAAAATTACATATGAAGTATCATAAATTACAATAGTTAACAACTTAAAATATCTAAAAACATATAAAAAAATATGATTGATTATCTAAATTCTATTTATGAATTACAATATTACCCCTAATTAATTATTATAAGTCATTTACGTAAAAGAAAATTAATAATAGTTAATTTTAAAATAAACTAGACATCTATGTCATGTCTGCTTCTACTTCTTCAACTGTGATTTTACTGTATCACTCTCAATTAATTATTATAACTTATCTACATATTTAAAAATTAATATTATCTAATAAAAAATATAAAATAGACATTTATGACATGTTTGCTTCAGCTACTTCAACCGTAATTTTACTATATCACCCCTTATTAATTATTATAAGTCATCTAAGTATTAAAAAATAATAGTAATATAAAATAGATATAAAATGATAAATTATCTCTTAATGATTTAAATTAACTTGACACCTTATATGAGGTCCACTTAAATTTTTTCACAAGTAATTTTTATAGCAATTTTACTATCACTTCTGATTAGTTATTATGAGTCATTTAACACATGTCAGCTTCGCTACTTCAATCGTGATATTTGATTGACTCTTACGTATTAGAAAATTAATCATGTGTAATTAAAAAATAAAAATAGATATTTATGACATGTCTGTTTCAACTGCTTGAATGATAATTTTACTATATCACCCCTAATTAATTATAATAGATCATCTAAGTATTAAGAAATTATTAATATTTAACAAAAAATATAAAATTAATATAAAATGATAACCTAACTCTTGATATTTTAAGTTAACTTGACATCTTATATGATGTCCAATTAAATCTTTTTCACAAGTTGTACAATAATTTTGTTATATCACTTTTAATTAATTATTATGAGTCATTTGAGATATATCTACTTTGCTACTTCAATTGTGATATTTGGTTTACTTTTACAATTATATCAGTGTCACTTAAATTGGAATAGAAGAAAAAAAATTGTAAATCATAATAATTAAAAATTTAAATTATTTTTAAAATATAATTGAAATGCCACAAAAGTTTAGACAAGGAAAGTATTATAACTTAAAATGCCTAACAGACTAAAATAGTAAGTTACAACATCAAAAAGATTATTATAAATTACAATACCTAATAGTTTAAAATATCTAAAAATATATTTAAAATATAATTAATTATTTCAATTTTATTCGTGTCACATAAATTGAGACAAAAAAATAATATATATATATAGGATCCGTACTAGCATGGCCTTGAATATCTAGTCTTTAAATAAATTAGTTAATTTAATAATTAAAAACAATATTTAATAATTTAAATTTTAATTCAAAGTCTTTCCACTTTTAATTAGTTACTAGTTTAGGTTTACACGTCTCACGCGTGTACCTCACTTTATAGAGTTCAAACGTTACATTAAATAAAAAATTTATTTAAATAATAAAGATGAGTACAATAATTAAATTCAACATCCTTTGAAGAATTTATTTAATTAAATCTAACCTTTACCAAAAAAAATTTTCAAAGCCGATCGACATTCATGTACCACCTGTAAACTGCAACAAAACAATAATATGATAGAGACATCAAAACAATATAATTAAATCTAACCTTTACACAAAAATTTTCTTAAAGTCGTTCAACACTCATCTACGCCTGTAAACTATAACAAAATAATACGACAAGATATATTTCTTTTAATTAAACCAATTATGCATTAAGACATCCCATTGGTATCGTTATACCAACAACACTTGCAAGTCCATTATCATGCCACAACCATTAACCATCTCACGAGGGAATTCATGGCTCCTTAGGCTCAATTATTTAGTTATTCGGGAAAAATACAATTCCCAAAGTTCAAATACAACCAACTTGTGGTTCATTAGCCTTTTATGCCATGCAATAGTATAAGTGAACAAATCCAGTCATGTGACAAAGCCATATTTAATATCAATTTCACCATTTGGGGTTGATGGGACACAATTTCCAAATTATATGTTAAACCAAAATCATTAATTTGGGGAAAACCATAACCCATTAGTTTATTCATCATATCCATGCACCGACAAGTTCAAAAATCATAAATAAAGCATGAACAATCATATGTAAACCATGAGAAATATTATTTAAAATCAAACACTCAAAACCCTCAATCCTTGTTCCAAAACCAACATCAAAACCACATGATTAACTATTTAAAACACATGTTTTTACAAAATAACAGTTGGAGAAGGTAACATTCAAATAATTTATATCCAAAACCTTCAACCCATAGTTCAAAATCCAACATCAAAATCATGAATAATAAACTAATTTTCATGCCATTAAGAAAATACAAGTATAGGAAAAGAGGTACATGCCTTAAACACATGAGAATTGAAAAAAAAGATTTAGAGCTTGAAACCCAAAAGACGAACGTACGATGAAATCCTTGACTCTCTTAGGGTTTTTAAGTTTAGGAGTGGAATAATAGCCTTAGCATCGTGAAAACTGATGGAAAGAGGCTAATATAGTATTTAAAATTTATTCATAGGTGAAAAGACCCAAATACGCCTCATCCCAAATAAATAAAACAAACAACACAAATTTTTACAAAGGTTCGTGACACGAACCTTATCACAGAGCCTAGCCTCTGTGCCACGGAGTCTAACGCGGAGACTATCCTCCATGTCACGGACCTTAATGTGGAGACTATCCTCCGTGACATAGGGAAATCATGGAGGCTTACTGCCTTCCGGATCCAAAACCACCTCGAACCCCGTCTGAAAATTCTAGAACTCTCCCGGAATACCCCTTTAACATACCTAAACACAATTTAAGTCAAAAAATCAACGTTTCAAATATGGGGGGACAAAAATAAAATGGTCAAAGTTTTGAGAGTATTACAGTTAGTCTATGGGACAGAAGTGGTAACACCCGCTGAAATTGAAATGCCATCTTTAAGAATCATCAAAGAAGCAGGGTTTAGTAATGAAGAATGGGTCTGCGCCTACCATAAACAACTTATGATGATCAATGAAAATAGGATGAGTGTTGTATGTCATAACCAATTATATCAACAATGAATGATTTGTGCTTTCAAAAAGAAAAAAGAACTCACATGTTCGAAGTTAGATAATTAGTGCTCAAATGTGTATTCCCTCACCAAAAGGAGTATAAGGGTAAGTTCGCATCTAATTGGTAAGGGTCGTATGTAGTCTACAAAGTGTTATCAGGAAGAGACTTGATTTTATCCTAGATGGATGGCCAAAGGTGGATTGATGCAGTAAAGAGATACTATGTTTGGTGTGGTGTTTCTTTGTCCTTATTTCTTCATAATTGTTTTTCCATTTATAATCGCTTTTATGATTTGAAGTAGCTCTAAAATCCTCCATCCTATTCTACGAACTATGTTTGACCTAAATACCCAAAAAGAGGATACGTAGGTGGCTTATGTCGGCTTTGTTCAACCCCTTAAGTTTTTTTATTTATTGTCACGCCTCAAATCCTATTGGGGCAGACTGGCACCCGTAATCGAGGAGGTCCGGGAGAACTAGCTCATAACCTTATACTTCCCATGCATACCTCTATGACAATCCAAAATTCGGATAACATCATATCGCATATACAAGAAAAGAATCACCTGTATAAGCTCTAGCACACATATATATGTATATACAATACTTGGCCGTTGGAGCCATCACGTCTATTAACAAAATACCACCTTGACTGTACATTAGGTCTACAAAGCCTCT
>NW_025890831.1:0-3497 GCF_002878395.1 Capsicum annuum
ATGGTAAGAGCATTCTATTAGAAAATAGGTGAACATTACTGAATTGGTAGATCCGAGATCAAATATTACCAAATTTAGATGATGACAGGCTAAGATAGTACGTACCTGTGATAACTATATATGAATCCACGTCCTCTACCCTACTAGGAAAATTATAAAATGGCCACATTAGTCTTCGTAATAAATTGTGAAATCATTTGTGTCTACCTAATATTCATATTATATGTTGATTTAGACTTGTGGAGATTGTTAGCTTGTGAATATAGATGATGCTATCTTACAGTTTATTGACAGGGCTGAGTTATATATATACTATTGACCTAATGACTATGGTGGGGATCATGTCACTAACCCGAATTCTGAAGCTAGGACTGACATCTAACGAGCCACAACCCCCTAGGCGAACCATTGCATTTAATCACCAAACTCAAATTAAAGTGTGAATTCTCATTCATCCTTCCACATCCTGAGACGACTGATTAGGATTCCTTCATCATAGTCATACCTTTTGACATATTTTGTGGGATGGGTAAAAATAATAGGATGAAGCAGTTGCATAACTTCACTGAAAAACGTCTTCAAAAGAATGAAAATTTAAATTCCATATCTCAATTTACAAGAATGATGGACTACATAAAAGATGGCCATCCATTATTATAGAGTAAATCGAATTTGTCGGATAAGGAGAGAAGATAACAATGGATATCAAAATTGTAGTCATTAGTGTCTTCCTTAAAACAAACATTGTGCTCCATGGACTCCTCAATTTTTCTTTTCTTTAAGAATTGTGATAAAAGTATATTTCAAAAAATACTTAATAGTTTGTCAAATGTTTAAGAAAATATGTTGATTTTGATTCTGAATAAAATCAATTAAACTATTATAATTTTTATAAAATGTTTTTGAAATATACTCTTCAAATTTAAAAGCTAAATGTATGTTTAGGGTCATTCATTACTGTTCTATTAATTAAGATAGTGTAGTGACTGTGCAAAATTTCTTGGTAGGGATTACCAACCATGGATAGGCTCTAATCGATGAAAATTAGGATTAGTCATGCTCCAATGAGGTTTCGAACATCGTGTGAAAAACTCCAAAATATTATGCTGTGTAGGATAACAAGAATATTCAGCATTTTCAAAAATTCATGAATATTCAACTTAATAATATTGATGGGAGACACACGTGCAATTCGCGTATCCTAAACTAATATAAATGCAAACGAATGTACGTGCAATAAGTGTCACACATGCATATATCACTCATGCATATGCGACACGTGTTGTCCATGCAAGTATATTATGCATGAAGGACAAATGTTGGACATGCACATATAATTCATGTAAAAAAAAAATTAAAAAAAGCAGGAGAAGAAGAAGTGGGCCATTTGATGTAATAATTAAAAAATTGGGCCAATATTTGTAATAATTTTAATATATTGGGTGTACAATGTAATTATTCTCTTTATAATTTCTATAAAAACCCTTGCCCATTATGTGTTAAAACATCCTAACCTAATTTGCCTCAAGCTCACCATTATCTTTCAGAAACCCTAAATTCTCTCAAGGCTAGCAATCGAGGCATGGAGCAGAAGGGTGTGAGTTCAGGTTTCCGTTTTCATCCAAATGATACGGAAGGACTTACATTTTTGCAAAAATTCATGGCAAAACAAGAAATGAATGATTCTGGATTCATAACCACAAACATAGATGTCTATGATTCAGAAGAAGAGCCATGGAAGATTTATAGTCGTGGAGTACCTTGCGGTGCTGTTGATGACAGTCTGTATCGCTACTTCATCACAAAGAAAAGTAGTAACCTTGGAAATTGGAAACTACAAGGTGAGGGTAAACCAGTTTACCGTGACTCATCATCGTCAACAGTTCTTATTGGATGCAAGAAGAAGATGTCTTACATGATTAATAATAACGAGGAGCATAGAGAAGATGATGGACACTACTGGCTAATGAAGGAGTACGAGCTCTCTAATGTTATTCTCCATCAGTTTGATGATGACCGTAGAGACTATGTTTTGTGTGCTATCAAGAAGAAGCTTATTGAGACTTGTTTTTCGGAGATAGAAAATGTTTCTGAGGAATTTGGAGCAATCCAAGTATGAAGTTTGAAGAATCACATGAAGCTGTTAAGGTTGAACCATTACAAATAGCTGCCAAGGATGTTTTATATTTTTGAAGATTAGTGATGTTTTCTCGTCTGTGCAATTAAGGCATGGACGAATATTTAGCTTCTGATTCAGTTAGTATTCGTCATGTATCCTATTTTAATTTTCATTACTACCTGTTGCTTTATTTGCTCTATCTATATAGTTATTGTGATGCCATTATTTTTGTAACGAACCCGAATTCTCAACTCAACAATCAAAACAAGGAGTGAACGAAACTAATAAATTTTGATTAATAGAAAAGGGAGAAATTACAATATGAAAGAGCATGAATAGTAGTAGAAGGGGATGAGAGAATTAGAGAGAATTGGGATGAGAAACATAGACTTTGCTTAGGCAATTATCACAATTTGCGTAACCTATTTTTCTCCCACAAGTGCTCTTTATCAACACGGATCTCACACATTGCCACTTAAGATGGTCTTGGGCTGTTTTGCCAATACGGGTCTAGCCCCATTCATAACAATACCTCTAGCCCCAATAAGAACCTTGTCCTCAAGGTTCAAGTTGTAAAGCCTTGCACCAACAACAACATCGTCAAACACCCATGGCTGAACATGAACAAAGAACTTCCTCACATTTATGGAATTCTTGACAGACCTTGCAGCACTACTTTGGTGTCCAAAAAATCTCCTTAGCAATGTCCTACAAAACAATTCATTAAAAAGAGTCTTGTAGCCTGCTACAACTACCACATTGGCTCTAATAGCCTCATAAAGAGTTGAAGCTATTTGCATAATCTTTTCATTCTCTGGATGGACACATTTTAATATTCCCACATGAGAAGGCAAAACGTTTGACGCTATATGGTTGTGTTCCCTAACTGCCTGGTCATATACACCTTCACGAATGTGCTCATGGATACTACTAGGGACGTGACTTAATATTGATAAATTGGGAAACATTTTACGCACCAAACTTGTGCATAGAAACCCCAAGGCACAACAGAAAAGTAAGTCAAACCCTTGCATAAAATTAATCAATATTTTGCAAGGTACAACCAGATCAAAATGTTTATCTGCTAACTGCTTTGTTTGCTGATTACGTCTTTCAAGATCAGTTTTGTGGGTACCAGAAAAACTTTTGACGTACCTCCTTGCATCAACCCTACCAAGTAAATGAAACTAAGTGCCCTAGAATAAGAAAATTCTCCACACGTTATACGAGGAACCAACTAGCACGTGCTCACTGAAGGCAACATCTTGAGCACAATAGAATTCCAGTAATGGTAGTGGCTTCGTGTTCACTGTATAACCTATGGGAGCCTTGGACATAGAACTTATACCTGGCTCCCATACACAAAGGTTCGTTGCAG
>NW_025890832.1:0-21112 GCF_002878395.1 Capsicum annuum
TCCTTACCCACTATATATATACAAATAGAGGAGAAAATCCTTATTTTCCTCTTCCATTCCATCCAAAAGCTAGGGTTTCTCTCTAAAATCCCATCCAATTCTTGTCTAAACATCTCCAAATTGAGCCATAGTTTTCACAAATTAGTTCAAGATTCAAAACTTCCAAGTCAAGAGCATTAAGAACCCTAACTCAAGAAGTGGGAAAAGAAGTTTCAATCAAGTTTCTTCATCTCAAAATCATAATCAAGGTATGTGGGGTTTGAACAAGAATATCCTTTCATTCTTGTGCCCAAAGAATTAATTTTTACTATTGAAATTTCATGATTATGCAAAGCGGGTTTATACCCAAATTACTTTATGATTGAGTTATTAGAATTGAGTTATTCAAGATTGATATACATGACTATTTCATTATTTTATCTCCTAAATTGAGAACTTATGCTATGAATTGTATATTGCTACTATGAGTTAGAATTGATGATTTCCAAGTGATAAATGATAAGAGTCATGATTTTAATCTTTTTCATGAGAAGTTGATTATTGAATATATATATTGACGTTTGAGTTTAAGAGTCAAGATTGAATCTTGTGATGCTTTCTTGAAGTTTTGACATTTGATATGAGTTAATAAGCAAATCCACTTGATAGTGAGAAAGATTGTTTTGAGTTGAGTCAAGTTAGGAATCCATAAATTATTTATGATTTACCGATGAGATATATTTATGATTTTGATCTCTATGGTAGACCCTTGAGTTGATTAAGTTGAATTTCCTGACGCATTCTGAGTTTGAGTCTAGGAGTAGTATTTACATAGAGCGGGAAATGTAGGTTTAGTGCATTCTACTTTCCCAGAACTACGTGCCACCATAGGACAAAGATTAAGGGCCAAAGGCCAAGACAGTGATCACTAAAGTTAAGGTTCTACTCCGATGGCAAGACTATTTTAGACAGCCTAAGTCAGAAGGAGAAAACCGTTCCCGATTTCATCCTAAGTCATCAGTTCAAGCTCCTTCTATAGCCAGTGCTCTAGTTCTTAAGTTTAGATAGGGTAAAAAAGATAGAGCGCCAGGCTCTAAGTCTCAGGGTAGCGTCAGCAATAGCCGAACTAATCCTCTTTGTCAGACTTATGGTAAGAACCACAAGGGTGCTTGTAGAGCTGGTAGCAATACTTGTTTTGATTGTGGCAAACCAGCCACAGAGTTAGAGATTGTCCCTAGTCAGGTTATCAGGGTCAGCAGAACCATTCCACAGCTCAGTCTGGTCGCTCGAACCATTCAGTGCTACTAGTGGGCAACACCCAAACAGACTTTATGCTCTTCAGACCTGAAAGGATCAGGAAAATTCTCCTGATGTCGTTACAAGTACGTTACAGATCTTTAATGTTCATGTTTACGCTTTGCTAGATCCAGGTGCATCCTTGTCTTTTGTTACTCCTTATATAGCAGGCGATTTCAGAGTCAGTCCCAAAATTCTAGTAGAGCCCTTTTTAGTATCTACCCCAGTGGGTAAAACCATCATAGCCCAGCGGGTATACAGGAACTGTCTAATTATAATATTTTAGAAAGTCACGTCATCAGACTTAGTCGAGTTAGAGATGACTGATTTTGATGTCATTCTCAGCATAGATTAGATTTATTCCTGCTATGCCACAGTCGACTGCAAAAATAGAATAGTTCAGTTTTAGTTTCCAAATGAGCCCATCATAGAGTGGAAGGGTAGTACTTCATCTTTCAGAGGTCAGCTTATTTCCTACCTTCGGGTAAGGAAAATGATATCTAAGGGATGTGTTTACGATCTCATTCATGTTAAGGACTCTGGTTTCAAATCTCCTAGTCTTGAATTAGTCCCAGTTGTTAATGAGTATTTAGATGTCTTACCCGAAGATCCTCTAGGCATTCCTCCCAAAAGGGAATTAGACTTCAGCATTGATCTTATTCCAGACACTCAGCCTATCTCTATTCTTCCATACAGAATGGCACCAGTAGAACTCCAAGAACTAAAAGAATAGTTGAAGAATCTCTTAGATAAGGGATTCATCAGACCCAGCATTTCCCCGTGGGGAGCACCAGTCTTATTCATGCGAAAGAAAGATAATTCTCTCAGGATGTGCATAGATTACCGTTAACTCAATAAAGTCACAATCAAGAAAAAGTATTCTCTTCCCAGAATTGATGACTTGTTTGACCAACTTTAAGGTGCCATTTATTTCTCTAAGATAGACCTCAGATTAGGCTACCATCAACTCAGAGTTAAATAATATGACATTTCAAAGACAGTTTTCTATACTCGGTATGGTCACTTTGAATTTCTAGTCATGTCCTTTGGTCTTACCAATGCCCTAGCTGATTTTATGGACTTGATGAACCATGTGTTCAAGCAAGTACTTGGATATGTTCATCATAGTCTTCATAGATAATATTCTGGTCTATTCCCGCACTGAGTGCGATTATTCAGACCATCTCAGAACTGTTCTTTCGACTCTCAGAGATCATTAGCTATTCGCCAAATTTAGTAAGTGTGAATTTTGGCTAAGGTCAGTAGCATTCCTTGGTCATATTATTTCCTCTAATGGCATTAGAGTAGATCTTCAGAAGACCAAAATGATAAGAAATTAGCCTCACCCTATCTCTCCATCAGATATTAAGAGTTTCTTGGGTTTGGCTAGCTATTACAGACGGTTTGTTGATGGATTTTCTTCTATTTCATCCCCTATGTACATATTGACTCAGAAGAAGGTCAAGTTTCAGTGGTCAGTTTCTTGCGAGAAGAGTTTTCAATAGTTAAAGACTCGACTCACCTCAGCTCCAGCTCTAGCATTACCAGATGGTTCAGATGAGTTCGTAGTATATTGTGATGCATCTAGAGTGGGTTTAGGTTGTGTCCTCATGCAGGCCTATACCTCCAGATAGTTAAATCCCCATGAGAAGAATTATCCTACTCATGATATTGAGTTAGTAGCCATAGTATTTGCCTTAAAGATTTGGAGGCATTATTTCTACGGAGTTCATGTAGATGTCTTCACAGATCACAAAAGCCTTTATTATGTCTTTTCTTAGAAAGATCTCAATATTCATCAGAGAAGGTGGTTAGATCTCTTGAATGATTATAACATGAGTGTCATTTATCATCTGGGTAAGGCCATCGTTATGGCCAACGCTCTTAGTAGACTCTCTATGGGTAGTGTTTCTCATGTTGAAGATAGCTTAGGAAATCCATCAGCTTGCCAGACTAGGCGTTTGCTTAGTCGACTCTTCAGAGGATGGTGTATGTGTTCAGAGTAGTTAAGAATTATCTCTAGTTTCCGAGGTGAAAGAAAAGAAAGACAGGTATCCTAGCCTTGTCAAGCTGAAAGAGTCAGTCAAAGATCAGAAAGTAGAGGTTTTTACCCAAGGGGGATATGGTGATCTACGTTGTTAAGGTCGTCTGAGTGTTCTAGGTGTAGATGACTTGAGGCAGTGAATTCTTGCAGAAGCGTATGGTGTACGATATTCTATTCATCTAGGGGCCACTAAGATGTACCACGACTTGCGGGAGATCTATTAGTAGAGTAGGATAAAGAGAGATATTGCAGATTTTGTGGCTAAGTTCTCTACATGTCAGTAGGTTAAGATAGAGCATTAGAAGCCTAGTGGTTCCATGCAAGAGTTCGGCATTCCTACTTATAAGTAGAAGAAATGAACATGGACTTCGTGATGGGTTTGCCTCAAACTCGTCATCAGCATGATTCAATTTGGGTCATTATAGACAGAATGACCAAGTCAGCTCATTTTCTTCTAGTTCATACCTCTCTTTTAGCCAGGGATTACGACAAACTCTACATCAGAGAGTTGGTTAGATTACACAGTGTTCCTTTATCTATCATCTCAGATAGTGGTACCCAGTTTACCTGTCACTTCTACAAAGCATTCTAAAAGGGTCTCGGTACCCAAGTTCATCTCGGTACAGCCTTTCATCCTCAGATAGATGGACAAGAAGAAAGGACCATTTAGACTCTAGAAGATATGCTAAGGGCATATACAATTGATTTTAAGGAAAGTTGGGATGACCACTTGCCTTTGATTGAATTTGCATACAATAACAGCTATTATTTCAGTATTTAAATGGCTCTATTTGAAGCTCTGTATGGTAGAAGGTGTAGATATCCAATTGGTTGGTTTGAATTTATTGAGGCCTCAGTCATACGGCCTGACTTAGTATTCGATGCCTTAGAGAAAGTTCAATTAATTAGAGAAAGACTCTGGGCTGCTCAGAGCCGATAGAAGTCTTATGCAGATATGCGCAGAAAGGATCTCGAGTTCAAAATTGATGACTATGTCAATCTAAAGATCCCTCCCATGAAGGGAGTGACGAGATTCAGCAAGAAGGGAAAGCTCAATCCCCGATATGTTAGTCCCTTCAAAATTCTCAGTCATCTGGCAAGGTAGCTTATGAGTTCGAATTGCCTTCAGATCTAGCCTTAGTTCATCAAGTCTTCCATGTCTCTTTGGTCAAGAATTGTATAGGAGACCCTGTAATTGTAGTCCCTATTCAGAGCATAGATGTTCAGAACAGCCTCTCTTATGAAGAGATTCCAGTCAAAATCTTAAACCATCAGACTTGTAGATTGAGGAACAAAGAAGTCCCTCTAGTTAAAGTTCTTTGGCAAAATCAGTCTGTGGAGGGAGCTACTTGAGAAGTAGAAATAGACATGCATACTAAGTATCCTCACCTCTTATCTGCCAATCCAGATCAAGCTCAAGGTAACAGTTCGCCTTAAGCTTATTAAGCTTCACGTTTAGTATTCAATAAAACTTGGTGTTTAGTTTCATGCTCATGTTTTATCACAAATTTGGTATCAAGTACCATAGCATATTTAGTCATGCATATATGTCCAGTATATAAACATATATCAGATATACATTCTTATTACGAGAACTTCAATTATCAGAAACCTCAGTCATGCATTCAAGAATCAGTTACACATGCATCAGATAAGCATGTTCACTATGTTATGTTCATCTTGTCAGTCACGTCCGTCATGAGATCATGTTCCTGTTATCCATGTTCAATTCATGTTCAGTTTATTATTTCCCCTCTCAGTCATTCTTATTCGAGGATGAATTTTCTCAAGGGGAGATATTGTAATAGTCGTATTTTTCGTAGCTTGAAAATCATCTCAAGGATGTTAGAAATTGTTTTTAAATAAGAAGTCATTCTTATAGACATATTATTTTAATAATTTTCACTTCCTATCACGTGAGAAATTGAATAAGCTTTCCATCGATATATAATTGGCCCAAATCCAACACCCGGACGAAGAGTTAGGGCCTTTTTAGTGAGACAGTGTATCACCTGAGCCTCCAGCACGTCGCGGAGATAGCTCAAATGATAATTTTCAATTTCTAGTATTGCTCCACAATAGTGAAGCATCGCGCAAAAATTCCAAGTTGCAGACAAGGTGGCAACGTGATAGCTCCGCGTTGTGCCACCGTGCAATTTTCCATTCGTCACTTTCCAGTAACTTAGAGCGAGTGGCGTGTCGTGCCAAGGATGAAAATTGGGAAATTTTCTCTAAAATTAAAGACGTGTTCTAGGGTTAAAAGGGTCAATTTTTCCACCCTATATAATCCTTATAACACGAGATTTGGCTATAATTCAGCAACTTATACTCAAGTACTCTCAAAAACTCTCAAGAACAAGCCCTAGGATTTTCATAGAAGATTCAATTTCAAGGAAATTTCACCGTCAATCTTCATAAAATCATGAACTAAGGTATGTGTAGTGTTCATTCACAGATTTCTTTCATTCGTGGAGTCCAAGAATCATGTTTTAAATAAATATATTGTGATTTGCTTGTTGTGAATCAATCATGTTCATGTTGATAGTTGTCATTTATGTTTCAAGATGGTGTCTTGATGACTTTTCATGAAGTACGTGAGTTTGTTGATTGAAAACCTATGAATTTGGGTAGTTTTAGATTGTTAAATTGATAAAAGCCACCTATGCTCAAGGTTGTGCATACAAGGTGTTCGATAAAATGCTTAAAATGATAGAAATCATGTATTCATGACTTAGTAGTCCCCAAATGACAAATCCATGCTACCCTTCATGATTCAAGACAAATTCCATGCTATTGCTGTGTATTGTTTGTTGTGTTATGCAATGTACATGATATTGAAATCATGCAAGTATGTACATGTTACACGCATTCCTTTCCATGATCAAGAATATGATAACCATGTGAAGCATGAAATCCCTTATTTATAGCATTGTAAATTATGAACTATACTTCTATGATCAAGAAGTGTCATGGTTGTGTCAGTGTCTTTCCATCGATTCCAGGGGGTACTTGTACCCAAAAAATATAGTTGTGTGCCTAGAGCCTATGTCATGTTTTCACGCTATCCTCAGTCAAGCCATGTTCCATAGAATTCAATCAGTCATGTGACTCAGTAAATCTCAAAAATCTCATGATCTCAATTAGTTATCAGATATCAATAGCATTCTGTCAGTCAACAGAATTCAATAAACTCAGACCATGTACAGTCACTTAATTATGTCAGTCTCTTCAGATGGGAGTAAGAGCTAGCACCCAGTGAACCCAAGGATAGGAACATACACTGTCAGATGAGGGTGTGATTATTAGTAGTCATCCTTGTATTCTAGAACTATTTAGCCAGCATAGGTTAAGATATCAACACTGTCAGATGAAGGTTGATAAGGTGGATAAGCACTGTCAGATGAGGGCCCCACCGTTCTATTTTAGGGACACTGTCAGATGAGGGTTACCCACAGCTTATCCTTACTAGTGGTGTGGTATTGACATCCTTCCAATCAGGGCATAGATTGGATCCCAGATCAGCTATTATAGCATACATAGGGCATGTCAGTTAAATAACTACTTTCCACAGTTTCAATATTAGTCTCAGTAAAAGAACTCAGATAGTTTTTCAAATTTTAGGACTGTCAGATACAGTCAACTTAGATACAGTACGAAGCTCAGATAGTTTCTTCAGATTCAGGACTACCAGATATAGTCACTCATGTTATTAGTTATCAGAACTCATTATCAGTCATGTTAGATATCAGTAAATTTATGTCATCAGTATATAGATTCAGTTATCACGTTGTCACAATTTTAGTTACTACGTATTTATGCATGCATTCTCACGTTCATATTAGTAAATCAATTATTATCATTCATGCATATAAACCCCATGTATTTAGCCTACCTCACTTGCACACTCAGTACATTCCCACGTACTGACGCATTTGTGCTATGGTGTTTTTCTTATCTTACACCATAGGTCCAGAGACACGACTTCCAGATCAGCAGCTGCAGCAGTACTTCAGTATTTAGAGGCTTTTAGCAGTGAGTCCTCATTCACCGAGGACGTGATCTTATTTATTATTTTAGTTCAGTTTTTCAGTTGATAGAGTTAGTTGGGGATATGTCCCATCAACTCCTTAGTCAGACAGTTAGAGGCTTTCAGACGACTATAGTATTTTCATGTTTCAGACTTCAATATTTTAGTTTTGTTTTGGTATTGTGATACCAATTTATTCAGATGTTATCATTATTCAGTTATGTTCAGTATTGAACTTTATGGTCTTTCAATGCATGTTTCCACATTTTTATGTCATATTATGCAGTGTACAGGTACAGATATCAATCATGGGTTAGGTTGTGGTCCTTCGGGGTTATGAGCACCGTGTAGCATTCCATTTTAGATAATCGGGGCATTATAGCTGCCCAAAGGTATCCTCTAAGAAATAAAGGTAAACCAAATTCTCCTTCTTGTCCTAAGGGATTTAAATATTTCAAATGTTAAGAGTGGGGATACAAGGCTAGTGAGTGTCCAAACCAGAGAAATATGATCCTTATGGAGGGAAAATTATACTATCTTGGATAGGAGTTGGGAATTGAATTGGATGAGGATGATAAAAAATCTCAAGATGGAAAGTAAGAAGCCGAGGTGTGAATTGATGATGGTGGGAAAGATGTTTGGCCGTATGGGTGTGTTTGGAGTGCCTAGTTTTATGGAAAGAAGAGTCATGATTAGTTAGGTTTTGAAGGAGGAACCTGAGAGTAGGGTAGGTGAAGAAGAAGAGAAGATGATGCCATCGAAGAGAGAGAAATACTTGATCGTGGGACTTGCCCTCAAAAAGCCCTTATTACTCACTAACATGGATAGTAGCACTTTGCCTAGTATTAAATATTATTGTGTGTAGGTTCAAGACATGCTTTATGATCTCACAAATTCGTTGGTTGACCATCCAAACCTCGGGAAAGTAAATGAAGAAATAATTCAAGGAAGGAAGATCGCGGTTGATGAAGTCATGATTTTGAGGCCAAATTCTTTTCAAGATGGAAAGGATGATACAGGCATGACATGATCATAGAGATGGACATATGTGATTTTGTATTGCCCGTCCAAGTGAGTGTGTAAGGAAAGTGTAAGGAAGAGCTTAAAACACACCAAAAACAGCCCGTAACTTACACTTGAAGGGCGCCCATTTCTTTGAGGGGTCTTTTGATCATTTTATCTTTTATTTGTAATATACTATAAATAGAACAATGTAGAGTTTAGTTCATTAGATTATTGTTGATAGTTTTTAATTCTTGAAACATTGAAACACATTTCTCTCTTGTGAGAAAGGCTCCTGGCCAAAACTAGGGCAAACAAGTGTAGATTCACTTATGTTGTATTCTTAGCTTTAAAAGTAGGTGCTTGGGGATATTGACGTCCATCTTATTTCCATGTAAGAGTGTCGGTGTTGTTATTAAATTTTTTAAGGATTTTGATGTTTGATACACACCTTAGTTCATAGATCTTGTAATAATCTATGTCACATTATCTATCTTTACTTTCTTTTAATCGTTTGTTGTTGTGTTAGTAAGTCCGTTGGTTGTTGTTGTTCTTATTGTAGTTATCATCCTATTAATCACTTGTTAGTTTGGTTTTTGGGTGTTTTGGTGTAAAATACACCTTGTTATATTATCATTTTTGTGTTGTTACTGTTGGTCGAGACTTAGTTTCATTTGGTCCTCAGGTTCCACTTGTATTGTGGACTATTTTGTGCCTTCCGTGGTTTAATTTGTATCAGATAATGCTTCAGTATTTTATTAATAACTTTTCACCCAATTATCGGATTAAGGCCAAATTGGTATCTTTGGAAATCTAATTCAATTGTATATTTTTTGGTGGGTCTTATCTCAAAAATTCATAGTATAACAAAAGTTATGCTCGTTTGTATATGACTATAATTGTATTCTTCACAAGAATTTAATCGTTAAGGGATGTTTTGACTTGTCTATAAGCTAGGAGTTATTTGACGTTTTGATATATGTCCAAATCACGTATGAAAATCCCAAAACATAAGGTTTGATCTTGCATGAATTTAAAGCATTGTTCTAACATTGGCTTGGATTTTTTGGGTGTCACACAAATAGAGAACACACATCAATAAAATTCTTCAAGTGTAGATTGGCATCCTCATGTTCTTGGACTCTGAAAAGCCCTTTCATTTGATGAAGTAAATGAATATCATGCTAGTAAAGTGAAACACTCTATTTATTTTCATCGGGGGAATACAAATGGTACTAGCTCGACCCGCATATCCGAGGTGATCCTAATCCTTCATATGCCCATCAAAAGTACTGGTATTACTATCATGTTCGCTCATGGTATTATGTGTACTATTATCCTTACCTGATAAAGAACAAAAACAATAAACAATGTGAACTAAAACATACGGCTAACCCAAAGTGACTAAAAACACTACAAGAATGAAAACTATGTTTCACTCCCCGGCAATGACGTCATTTTTTGGTAACCCTCAAATTATACTCTTGAATGGGTGTAAGTGATCGTTGTCAATCTAATAACCCAAATTAGGTTCAAAAAGAATCCATAAGGAGTGAAGACACAGAATCCAAAGCTTGAAAGTGTTAAAAGTTAACAAGAAGATGACCCGTAATGTGTATAAAACAAACATAAATGTAAAATAGGAGATTAGTTGGAATTGTTTTAAAGTGAATTTTTTTATTTTAGAATACCATATTGAAGTTGAAAATATTTAAAGTGTAATGAATTGGAAATAGACCTTGGGGTTATGCAATTCTAGGTTTGAACTCGTAAATGGGTAATTGAGAATTTATCCAAATTTAGCTAGGAGTCATGGGTAGGCTAGATTTAGAGGTATTGATGTCAATCTTTCAATAAAACACCAAATTTCACAAATGGGTTCTTTCGAATACCTTATAAGTGTAACAATTTCACTAATCTATTGCCTCAAATAACATTGTTATGTCTAAGAGATCTATTAAATGAAGTAATTCAAGTTATTGTTTACATTTATTCCTCACTCATATCCCTTCTTTCAAGGTGTTGTGGGTTCAACGGTAATTTGGGCTTGCAACCCCCAATTCTAAGTTGAATCATAAAATAAATGCAAAACCCATAACAAACAGATAAGGACATGACCCAAACTAGGGCCTTGTCGTAATGGGCATCTCAAGTCCAACAAGGACCGGAGATCACAAGGCTACCCAATCCAACCAACCAATATATATACCCTGAGTTGGGTGAGTTCCGGCTATATAACAAAATAGAGTAACTTCAACTCAAAGACTTTGGGATGGGTCCATGGCCATAACCGTCCCAAACAAGTCAAACCATTCAATACGAAATCATCAACCACAAAGCAATAACCATATCCATATTCATTCTACAGCATACCTAAGTCCACAATTTGTCCGTGCAAAGCCTCTAAAACAAACAAGAATATCCTGTAGGGACATGCCCCCAACCATAGCCAAAACCAATATCCAAGTCTAATTCAATAAAGATATAAGAAAACTAAAAGAAAGAAATGGACCCTTCCAGAGTTTGGAAGGTCACCGCTTTAAGTAAACAAGAGCTATCCCCGAATCCAAGTCAATGAGTAGGAGGTGTGATAGTATGACCAACATCTGCATTGCGTGGGGATACAACGTCCGAGGACAGATAGCAGTTGAAGCATTAGCATATAACTCAAGGATAAGGATAAAATAATGTCAGTAGTTCTAAACCAATCAACCAATGCATATAACTAATGCAATACATATATACCATGTCGGGATGGGAAACAAGATTAGTATGAACTTTGAAATCATTAACTTAGGTTGTGTAACATACCCATCATATATCAAGGCACCCACGGGCTATATGGGCCTATCTCTCCCCTAGCTGGAAGGGCCCAAGTGCGTGTAGCCGTATAAACTGAAAATAGCCATAACTGTATATGCCTATATGGGGGACTCAAACCTCCCTGGATAGTAAAGGTGGATTAAGCACAAATACATGTATTATGGGTGACTTGATCATCCCATTCATTTATTATTTCGGGGGACTTGAACCACCTGGTCATAAAGACACCTGTACCGGCTAGCGCGGTTTTTAGTGTTAGTCCTTCAAACTCCACTTTCACGGCCCAGCTACACATCCTGCTTTAAAGCCCAATTTAAAACCATCATTTCACATGCTCCACCATTAAGCCAATTACTTACCAAAGGCACTTCATTGGTATCGTCATACTAACACCACTTGCAACCATACAACATGGCATTACCATTATCAATAAACCAATCCTTTATTTTACTTTGGGACTCAAACCCATTGTCTAACAAAGATGCCAATTCAATTTAATGTTTAGGGACTCAAACCCATTTAGGTTATTCTCTTAGATATTTTCACAAATATGTTGAGGGCATACCATTATCAAGACCAAAACCAAAGTAAAAAACAATCAAGTTTAGGGATAACTATTACCCAATTATTAAACCACAATAACCAAGCACCCACATGTGAAAACCATCATAAAAAACAAGAAAAAACATAATTTAAACCAAGAGTAAACAATACTCAACAATATGCAATAAGACCCTCAACATTGATTTTCAAAACCACCATTAATGAATCATAATCAATGTTTAAACATATGATATTTGAGAATAACAACGAGGGAAGAGTCACATGCCTTATTCATGAAGATTCATGGAATGAACTTGACTCTTGAGCTTTTAGATAAACACCTTGTAGAAACCCTAGCCCAATCTGTAAGAGAGTGTTTAGAGAGAGTTTTAGGAGTGTTTTGATCTTTCAAAATGTGTTATGAGAAGCTATAATATGTAATAAGATGTGGGGTCTTAAGTGTTTTTAGGGTGGGAAATGTCTAAAATGTCCTCAGCTTAAAATCTTAAAATATGCGCATGAGGGTACGACTCCCTCCCTCCCAACTCGTACACACAATATACATGTGGTACCCACCACTCGTACCTTAGACAAAATATTGGACTCCAACACTATCCAACATACAACCCCAAGGACAAACTCATATCCATAACATATTATTGGTACCCAAAAATTGTACCCTAGGTAGAATTATCTAAGGTAGACATAGAACATCATACGGTTTGGCACTATACTTCTCGTACCCTAACATACGACTAGTATGATGTCCATTCATACCTTTGACAGAAACTAACCAAAACTACACTGAGTAACATACGATCAAGGACTTTAAGCCATATCGACTCCAAACAAGTGGTATGATGAAAGTCGTATGATGTACAGAAAGTTAAAAATCTAGAAATTTTTGAAGGATCAAAACTAGAGTGTTTCAACTCTATCCCACTAGGATCATTTATCCTCTAATGATAGGTTAAGACAAGAACAAGCACTAGTTAACACATTATTACTTATCAAACTTCCCTTTAACCAAGTTAGAAAGCAATGACATAAAATAAAGATATTAAGATCAACACATACCTCAAATACCAATTTTTGGAACGGGAAACAAATGCAGATACTTTGACTTCATGTCCTCTTCCACCTCTCATATACCTTATTCAACCTTATGGTTCCTCCAAAAAACTATCAAAGTCACATACTTCATCTGCAATCAAAGAAATTGATGATCCAAGATCTCAACCGAGAATACTTCATAAGATAAGGAATTTGAAACCCAATCCTTCCAAAAGAACAATCCATGAAGGATCAACCACACACTTTCTCAACATAGAGACATGGAAAACTGAATGAATGGAGCTCAAACTAGAAGGCAACTCCAACTCATAGGCTGCATTATTAACGCTCTTTAAAATAAAATACGGACCAACATATCTGGGGCTAAGCTTCCCTTTCTTACCAAACCGCATCACTCCCTTCATGGGAGACACCTTCAAGAACACCTAATTGCCAACTTTAAACTCCAACTCCTTACATCTCATATCCGCATGGTACTTTTGGTGACTTTGACAAGATTTCAATCTATCACAAATCTTCTTCACCTTCTCCAAGGCTTGGTGAACCAAATCAGGGCCAAACAGCTTACCCTTACCAACCTCACACACCCAATAGAAGAATGACATCTCCAACTATACGATGCCTCAAAAAGAGCCATACCAATGTTAGAGTGATGACTATTATTATAAGCAAACTCTATAAGAGGAAAATGGTCAATCCAACTACCACCATAGTAAATCACACAAGCATAAAACATATTTTCTAATATCTAAATGGTCTTCTCCACTTGTCCATCTGACTACGAGTGGAAATGGTACTAAGGCATACCTTAGCTCCCAAACCTTTCAGAAATAAACAATAAAAATAAGATAAAAATAGAGTACCATGATCCTAAATAATAGAAATAGGGGCACTATGCAACTTCACAATCTTCGCAAGATACAACTTAGCATAATCCTCCACTGAATAACTAGTCCTCAAAGGCAAGAAGTGAATAGACTTGGTCATCCTATCCACAATGACCCAAATAGAATCACACTGATTTTGAGACCGAGAAATACCAATAATAAAATCCATATTGATTACCTCTCACTTTTATTTTAGCAACCCAATCTCTTGGTATAAATCACTAGGTCTCATGTTCTCAACTTTCACTTGGTAACACACTATGCACTTATCCACATAATTATCCATATATCATTTCATATTACTCCACCAATAGAACTCCTAAATATTTTGATACATCTTCATCAAATTGGGATGAATAGCGTAATAAGATCCATGCTCTTCTGCCAAAATCCTTTCCCTAAAACCGTCTACATCAGGAACACATAGCCTACCTTGGTACCACAAGATACAATCTCTACTAATCACAAAGTCAACAACCTTTTATTCACCTATATTTCCTCTAATCTTTATCAAATCGGGATCCAATATTTGTTTTTCCTTTATCTCAACAGAAAGAGATGATAATGATACTTGATGAACAAACACACCAACATCTTCAGAGTCTATGAGATGAACTCAAGACTAGAAAAATGGTAAATGTACTTTACCAACTCCCTTTTATCCTCATCCATATGAGCTATACTCCCATGGATAACCTGCTAAGAGTATCAGCAACTACATTAATTTTACGTGGATGGTACTGGAGACTCATATTGTAGTCCTTTAGCAACTCAAGCTACCTCATTTTCCTGAGATTCTACTCTTTCTGAATAAATACATACTGGAGGCTCTTATGATCAGAAAAGATATCAACATGAATCCCATCGAGATAGTGATGACATATTTTAAATACAAGTAACACAACCAACCATTCCAAATCATGAGTAGGGTAGTTCTTCTCATGAACTTTCAACTACCTAGAAGCATAGGCCATCACCCTACTATGCTGCATCAACACACAACCAAGTATAAGACAAGAAGTATCATAATACACTAAGAAGCATCACTACCATCAAGCAAGGTCAAAACCAAAGCTAAAGTCAACCTATCCTTCAACTTCTCAAAACTACCCTCACACTCATCAGACCACAAGAACTTTACCTTCTTCTATGTCAATCTAGTCAATGGAGCAACTATAGCTGAAAAACTTTTCATGAACCTCCTATAGTAGTCGGCTAAATACAAGAAGCTCCGACTATCGGTTGGAGTTGTGGGTCTAGGCCACTTTTTAACCACTGCAACCTTTTGTAGATCCACCATGATCCCTTCACTAAAGATAACATGACCAAGAAAAGTCACATCATTAACCCAAAACTCACACTTTGAGAACTTGGAAAACAAATATTGAACCCTCAAGATATGCAACAAAGCATTGAGGTGATTGACATGATCCACCTTACTCTTGGAGTATTGTAACACCTCGAGTTTGTACCTCGAATGGTACACAGTACTAGCGACCCTAAAAGACCACCAATTAACCCATGACTGGTACCTATTGTAAGCACTAAATAATAGTAACACTGTAATAATAGTATAACTAAAATAAATACAAAAATTAGGCTGAAGTCACCATAAGGTTCAAAACTGAAAAATAAATACTGATAACTAAATACTGACAACTGAAACATCTGTCTGAAATACTCTAGTCTGAAAGCTTCTATCTATCTGAATATGGAGTTGATGGGATAAGACCCCAACTAACTTTGAATACTAAATATTCTAAATACTGAAATGCTAAAAGATAACTTTGTCCTCAAACTATGAGAACTCACCACTAAATATACTGTTGATAGTCCAGGCTGTTAAGTCTAATCAGGAGCCAGTGCATCTGAACCTATGATATAAGACATCATGGCATAAAATAAAAGGTATGCGTCAGTACTTTTAATATACTGGTATGCTAGGTGACGTAGGCTGCTATGCATGGGTTCATATACATAAAAAATAATTGGCTAAGTAACATGAACGTAACTAAATAAGAGTACATGTATGAATACATAAACTTATAACTGAGATCATGGTAACACTAGTTACTGAGTTTTGAAAACTGATCAACAGATATCTGAGTTTAATGATAACTATATTACTGACAATTGAGTGACTACTTCTAAAAGTCCTAATTCTATAGAACTTAATAGAGTTCTATACTGAGCTGGGTGATTGTGTCTGACAGTCCTGAATTTGTAGAACTAAACTGAATTCTATACTAGGACTGAAACTAAAACTGAGACTGTGAGAGGTAATCATCTAATTGACATACCCCTTCTAAATGGATTAGATTCCAACCTGTAACCCTAATTAGAAGGGTATCAGTACTGTGCCATGGGTAAAGATAAGTTATGAGTTAACCCTCTTTAACAGAAAGCCCTTTTGTCAACCCTCACTGGCAGGAAAATTTGTACGAGATATATCAATCCTTACTTGGCAAGAAGATATCTCAACCTATGCTGGCTATATAGTTCTGCAATTCAAGGATTGTTTCTAAGGGTCAAACCCTCTGCTGGAAGGAATGCCTCCATCCCTGGGTTAGCTCGGTGTTGAATCCTACTCCTAACTGAATAGACGCAAATCTGATTTGTAGTCTATATTAGGTTTGACAGAACTGTTACTAATAGTACTGTCTAACTGAACTGAACTGAGTTCATTAGGTTTTCTAACTGACGGAGTACTACCCAATTAACATTATAATCATGAAAACATTAAAATCCAATATGGAATTCATGAAATCAATTAACTTGTAGTTTGAAAGAGTTTCTTGAACTCCAAGGGTGGAAGGAAACCCTTAGATGAACACTTTACATACCTTGGTGCTTGAATCAATAAAGATTGATGGTCCATTCTTAAAGCTTGAATTTGAAATTAGAATACCCTAGGGTTTATTCTTGAGTAATTTGAGAGAGAATGAGGGATTTAGACCTTTGGAATGATTAATTTCATGTTTTGAGGGCTGATTAGGGGTGGGAAAATGACCCAAAATACCCCTCTAGATACAGAATTTAAAGAGGAAAAATCATGCCCAGTGATGCGTAGACCGATGCACCACGTCGATGAAATCAATGTGATAACCAATGCACCACGTCGAGTTCATGTTGGGCCATTAGAATTTGCATTAGAAGCTGGGGAAATATTCATCGATGTGATAGGCGCTGCGGCACATCAAGATTGCGTCGATCCACTGGTTTGGACTTCCAAACGTGCCTCAAATGGTGTTTGAAATATTCAAAACTCATTCGAGAACACCTACTGACATTCGTGATCATGAATCAACCTAAAAATCAATATTCTAAGGTTGTAAGGATCATGAAATAAGATCGCCAACTTATGAAAACAAACAAATTCTAAGTATAAACACTTAGCTGAAGTTTCTAATTATAGGACCCCTATTATTAAGCTCTAAGGGACTGAATTAATTTTGAAATTTTGCGGGGTCATACAATATCTCCCCTTGGGAACTTTCATCCTCAAATGAGACTAAGTAAGCTAGGAATACTAATAGACTGATTCTGCATATTGAACATGCACAACTGAAGCATGACTTCATGACTAATATTACTAATAAGCTGAGTTTGTACACTGAACATGCATCATAAATGCATGACTGAATATGCAACGGAAATTGATACCAAGTTGGTAACTACATCTGAACATAGAACTGAATAAGTTTAAGGAAAACTATTACCTTGAGCTGAGTCTAAGTTTGCAGATAAGAGGTGAGGATACTTGGTTCGTATATCTACTTCTGCTTCCCATGTATCTCCCTCAATGGATTGATTCTACCAAAGAACTTTGACTATAGAAACTTCTTTGTTCCTTAGTCTGTGAACCTGATGATCGAGGATTTCAATTGGAACCTCATCATAAGAAAGGCTGTTCTGAACATCTATGCCCTCTATAGGGACTACAACTGATGGGTCACCTATGCACTCCTTTAGAAAGGAGATGCAAAATACTGGATGCACTAAATCTAGATCTGAAGGGAAGTCAAGCTTGAAAACTACCTTTTAGAAATAACTGAGAATTTGATAAGGACCGACACATTGGGGACGGAGTTTTCCCTTCCTACCGAACCTCTCACTCCCTTTATGGAAGAGATTTTTAAGAATACAAAACCACCAATCTCAAACTTGAGATCATTTACTGAGCATGTATGAACAGGAACATGAGAACATAATTGAGCCTCAAGCGTGATACATGAATTGAATATAATGAACTGAACTGACCCTTGATACATGGTTTATGACTAAGATTGGAATTTGAGGGTCAACTTATGAATACCCAGTACTTCAAATTGGATTCATTACTTGAATAGAAATTGAAAGGTTTAGGTCATTAAAGCATCGGAGGGCTGACTTAGCTGAGCTGCTGAGGAAAGACTGGGACGATACACAGGGCACCTATAAACTGAATCATGACTGGATATCTGGGATCTAAAACTGAGGCATGATACACAAACTGAGCTGAACACGCAACTATCTGGTTGATCTGCCTTGGAATAGTTACATTTATGAGACTTCAAATAGAGTGACTGGATGGAAAAGTAGGAAACAAAACCATACAAACTTGTCCGCCCGACTGCTAAACTGAATTACTGGCATTACGGACTAACACATGCTGAAAACTTATACTCGACTAGAGCATTTCCTTGACACTATTTCTATAGAGTTCTAATGACTTTAGGGAGCAAGGGATCTTGGCATGGGTTAAATAAAACATCTAAATAAAAGATTACCTCCTGACTAAAATTCTGTAATATGCAGTGAGGCCAATGAAACATCATCTAAAATAGAGTGACCAAGCCTTATGCACTGCAACTATAAATTTTTAAGGTTAGACATATTCCTCAAATAATCTCTCAACTATATCTCCACCTTAGTACGGCACTTCACCTGAGATTGCTAAAAATATTTACATGGGTGCTGAGCATGAATACATAAACATACTAACTTATCTGATTAGTTGAATGGCTGGTAGCTGAACACTGGTCATGTAAGATTGAATTGTACTTAGTCAAGACTAAAACTATAGAGTATTTTGCATATGAGGTAAGGACTGGCTAAGCAACATGGGATACTAAGAATGAATGCGTGTGAACTGTATTATCTTGGGATGTTGTACCAAGTATATAACATGATTCTAAAATACTGGTAACCGAACAACTGATAATTGTATGCTATGGTCAAGCAAACTTGAGACTAAACTGAGTTTTAAACTGAATGCTGAACTGAGACTATAATTGAGTTATGATAACTATGTGATGGAGACTGACATAAATTGAGGACATGAAGCATGAATAAATACCATACCAAACTCGACACTTAACTGAGGCTTGAGGAATAGAATATCAACACAATGAATTTATCAAGAGATCTAAATTAGGGATATACATGACATAATCTAAATTTAGCCGATCGTTAGGAGTGTAGCATGAGTCATGGGAACTGAGCATACTATAAAGCATGATATGAGTACATGAGTCATGAGCTGCATGACTTGATCCTAGAGTTTCTTTATTCATGGAACATGATTCATAAACTGAGTAAACTGGAACTCCTTATACTAGGAACTATAAGCGTACATGATTTTCAATAACGTGCACGAATATGAGATATGATCATAGAGCCGACATGAAGATATGAATAGATATCATGATATCTAATGGGTTTTGAGAGTCTGAAGTATGATTTTGAAATGAGTTGCGTGATCATTCTCTCTATGGGAATAGGTAAAAATGTCATTAATGAAGACTATAACGAACATGCCCAACTACTTGCTTGAACACGCAATTCATTAAGTCCATGAAAGCCATTGGGGTATTTGTAAGACCAAAAGAGATGACTAGAAACTCAAAGTGACCATAGCGGGTTCAGAAAGCTATTTCTGAAATGTCACATTCTCTGACTCTGGGCTGATGATAGCCTAATCTGAGGTCTATCTTAGAAAAGTAACTAGCACCCTAAAGTTTGTCAAACAAGTCATCAATTATAGGAAGTGGATATTTATTCTTGACTGTGACTTTGTTCAACTGGCGGTAGTCTATACACATACTGAGAGAACAGTCTTTCTTACGCATGAATAAAACCGGTGCATCCTATGGGGCAATGTTGGGTTTGATGAATCTTTTATTTAGGAGACCTTTCAACTGTTCTTTTAACTCTCTGATTTTAGCTGAAGCCATTCTGTATGGCAGAATAGAGATAGGCTGAGTATCCAAAAGAAGGTCTATTCCAAAATTAATTTTATTCAGGAGAAACTCTGAGAAGATCTTCGGGAAACACATTTGAGAAAGCATTTACTACTGGAACTAACTCAAGACTAGGATTCTCTGAACTAGAGTTTTTTACTTTGACAAGATTATAGACACAACCCTGGAATATCATTTTTTTTCTCGCTCTAAGGTACGAAATCAACTGACCCTTAAGCGCTATAGTACTACCCCTCCATTCAAGGACTGGTTTGTTTGGAAACTGAAAATAAACTATTCTATTTCTATAATCAACTGAGGCATAGCATGAATGAAGCCAATCCACGCCAACAATGACATTGAAATCTGTCATCTCTAACTCTACTAAGTCTGCTGGAGTAACTTTCTGAGATATTATAATCGAATAGTTCCTGTAGACCCATCGGGCTATAATAGACTGAACTTCTGTGGTATAGACTGAGAAAGGTTTTGCTAAGATTTATGGTCTGACTTTGAAATCAAATTCTATGTAAGGAATTACAAAAGATAGATAGCTCCTATATCTAATAAGTCATAAACATGTAAATGGAAGATCTGTAACATACCAGTGACCACATCAGGAGAATTTTCTTGATCTTGTATGGATTGAAGTACACAAATCCTATCTAGGTGTTGCCCACTTTTGGCACTAAAAGTGGTACCCTGCTGATTCGGGCAACCAAACTAAGCTGAAGGATAGTCGAACTGACCCTATTGGTATAAATTCTTTACCCTCTTAGCTATTACTCTACTCTTCCGCATCCTGTGGCCTGGTTTACCACATCCAAAACATACATCACTCCTAGCTCTATATATTACTTTATGGTTCTTACCATATTCTCTACAAAGCGGATTAGTACGAACACCCTTCCCACAAACTTGTGACTTAGAGCCTGGTGCTCTATATCGACTATCATTCTTAGACTTAGGCACTGGTGCCCTGACTGAAAGCAGAACTGGGGCTGAGAATTTCTGAAAAAACTGGGAGCGGTTACTACCCCCTGATCTTGGCTTAGAATTATTTGTTCTAGCCCTGTTATTCTTCCTATGCTCCCCTCCCTCACTCTGCAAAATGTAAGTCAAAATCCTAGATAGGACAACAGTCTGCAAATTACTTTGAGCAACTACTAAATAAGCTAAGGTAGTGAAAGTATCTCTAAATTCAGCGTGAGAGACA
>NW_025890833.1:0-1365 GCF_002878395.1 Capsicum annuum
AATTTTCATCATGAGAGAAATTATTAAGCTTTCCATCGATATATAATTTGCCCAAATCAGACATGCGTGATAAGCTTATCAGTACTATCAGTCATATAATCATATATCAGCTCAGTCATGAAATCATGCATCAGATATGCATGCTCAGTATGAATCTCAATAAGGTCAGTTAGGTAGTCATGTTTCCGTAGTTCATGTTTAGTATGAACTTCAGCTTATCGTTCCTCCCATTTTAATCAGTCTTATCCTAGGATTGATATTCTCAAGGGGGAGATATTGTAATACCCTATACTTTGACTTGGCTTAAAATCGTGCTAAAAGTGTGAAAGACTTGTTTCAAAGAAGAATCCACTTTTATATATGTGGTATTTTAAATATTTTCACTTTTTGTCATACAGGAATTTCAATAAGCTTTCCATCCGCCTAAATCAGATATGTGTGATCAACTTATCAGAACTCCCAGTCATACATTCATGTATCAGCTCAGTCATCAAATCATTCATCAAATATGCATGCTCAGTATGAATCTACCTATCTTAAAATTATCTCAGAAATGTTAAAACGTTTTCCAAAGAAGAATCCACTTTTATGCATGTAGTATTTTCAAGATTTTCACTTTTTATCATATGTGAAATTACATAAAGTTTTCACCTATATTAAATTTACCAAAATCAGATTGGCATGATCAGGTTATCAGTACTCTCAGTCATAAATTCATGTATAGATCAATCATGAAATCATGCCTCAAATATGCATGCTCAGTATGAATCTCATTAATGCCTATCAGGTAGTCATGTTTCTGTTGTTCATGTTCAGTTTGAACTTCAGGTTATCATTACTCCTATTTTAATCAGTCTCGTTCGAGGACGAATCTTACCAAGGAAGAGATATTATAATACCACATAGTTCTACCTGGCTTAAAATCATCGCAAAAATATGAAAGGCTTGTTTCAAATAAGAATCCACTTTATACATGTGGTATTTTCAAGCTCATCACATTTTTTTAGGCGGGAAATTCAATAAGCTTTCCATTGATATATAATCCGCCCAAATCAGATATATGTGATCAACTTATCAGTACTCTCGTCAGTGCAGACATGTATCAGCGAAGATATGAAATCATGTATTAGATATGTATGGTCAGAATGCATCTCAGTAAGGTCTGCCAGATAGTCATATTTTCGTTGTTTATGTTCAGTATAAACTTCAGATTATCATTCCTCCCATTTGAATAAGTCTCATTCAAGGAGGAATGTTTCCATGGGGGAGATATTATAATACCCCGTACTTCTACCTAGCCTAAAATCGTCCCAGAAATGTCAAAGTTCTTCTTTAAAAGAAGAATAAACTTTTAGGCATGTGGTA
>NW_025890834.1:0-3076 GCF_002878395.1 Capsicum annuum
ACTAGAGTGGAAACTGTTATTGTAAGCAAACTCTATCAACGGGAAGTTGGGATGATCACTTACCGTTGATAGAGTTTGCTTACAATAACAGTTTTCACTTTAGTATTGGCATCGCTTCGTTTGAAGCCTTATATGGGAGATAGTGTAGATCACCCATAGGTTGGTTTGAGGTGGGTAAAGCAGCTGTGAGTGGTCCTTATTCGGTATTTGAGGCTATGGAAAAAGTTAAGTTGATTAGGGGAAGGTTAAAAACTGCACAGAGTCGTCAGAAGTCATATGCGGATATTAGAAGGAGAGACCTTGAGTTTGAAGTTGGTGACCTAGTGTATCTGAAAATTTCACCCATGAGAAGGGTGAAGAGATTTGGAAAGAAAGGGAAGCTTAGTCCCCGTTACGTTGGACCTTACAAAATTCTTAGCCGTGTTGGTAAGGTAGCTTATGAGGTCGAGTTGCCTTCCGAGTTGTCCTCTGTTCATCAAATATTCCATGTCTCCATGCTTAGAAAGCATATTTGCGATGCTGTGGTAGTGGATTTCTCTGTGAATGCTGACATTCAAGAAAATCTTTCTATTGATGAGATTACTGTTCAGAATCTTGATTTCAGTGTTCGAAGACTAAGGAACAAAGAAGTTCCCTTGGTCAAGGTGTTGTGGCGAAACCAATCTGTTGAGGGTGCAACTTGGGAAGCTGAGGCAGATATGCAATCCAAGTACCCGCACCTATTTTCCGCGAACTCCAATCAAGCTGAAGGTACCGTTCATTCCTAAATCATGCACTTTTGATAAAATTTGCAGCAGTTCAGCTGTCATTTATTATGTGTTCAGCTGTAGTTTCTTGAATTTATGCATTCTATGTTGCATTCGGAGTGAGAAACGATGTGGTAATGAGTCTAACGAATGGTTTCAGCTGTATGCTCTATTCCCTATCTAATCTTGGCATGTCTAGCGTCATTCGAGGAAGAATGTTTCCAAAGGGGGATGATGTAATACCCCGAGAAATTTTTCGTAGAAATTCTGTGTGTAAACGTGATGGGTTCTATTTTCTAGAATGAATTATAAATTTTCCATGCAGAATGTCTTAGATTAGGACCCACCATTGCGTATAGTATCTAATAATATTTCCAACGATATGTGGATTATCCAAAACGGACACCCGAGCGACGAGTTATGAACATTCTGATCGAACCATGAATAGTAGTGAACAGTAAAACATGCAGGAAAAAGTACTGAGGCCTGGCGTATTTTTTCTCTAACTTTAAATGCTCATAACTCCTTGTACATAAAGATATGGTTGATCTACTATATATCAACGGAAATCTCTGCGAGTCCTCTTTCCAATAAAAGTGAATTTTTAGGTCAAATTCAAATGATCATAACTCCTCATACACAATGATCTGTGTGAGATAATATATATCAACGGAAAGATATGAGAGTCCTCTTGCTAATGAAATTGGTTTCATCTAATTTGGATATCGGTGTAAAACATTATGGTTGATCTACTTCAGACTATCAAAACAGTCCACCAAAGGACAGATTCGAGAATTATTTGATTTTTAGGGGCGTTTTGGTCATTCTTCCTCACCCAAAATCTGTCCAAACCTTATATTAAAGCCTATTAGAAGCATTATATGTTATATTTCTTCAAATTCCCTCAAAAAGAAAACCCTAAGCTCCTACATCCAACTTCAAGAACCTCCAAAGTTCACCATTAAATCTGCAAATTTATTCAAAATTCCAAGTTGCTAGTTCAAGAACTCCAAGAAACATCATTCAAAAGAACGATTAACATCTCAAAAATGAGTATCGACCTAAAGTTCATCATTCAAGGTATGTGGGGTTTTTCAACAAGAACTCTCTTTCGTTCTTGTGCCCAAAAGTAATTTTCTTTACAAAGGCATGATTTTTATTTGATTTTTACGAATTTGAAGCATGAAACCATATCTTATGATTATTATTATGAAATCTTAATGTTTATGATTTTGAAAGATGAATTTACATGTGTGGAGATATAAAGCATGAATCTTGAACAATATTTATCATGATTTTGGTATTTGAGTCGTGAGTCCCCATTGAAAATTGTGTTTTTTTTGAGAAAGTGTGTGTTATATGCACGTTGATGTTGAATATTTGAGATATTTTGAATGATTTGACCTTTTGGTCTTAATAGAGTTGTTTTGAACTCGAGTGTGAAAGAAATCCACAACGTGGTTGATTTTGATAGATGGGAAGCATGATGGCTCCCGATATATATTTAGATAGGATCTCCCAGTGTGTGTGTGTTTCCTTGTGTCTATGGTGAATGGTGAAGTGATTTGAAAGTGGAATTGTGAAAGTTATTCTTTCAAAAGATTTAAATGATATTTACATTATGAGAATTGATATTCTTGATGAACTAAAAGTGATTGACAAATTGTATGATGACTCCTATGTGTTATTGTACTTATTTCATCCTCTCATGATTATGATGATTTTCTTCGGGCTATGTGAGTCTTTCATACATCCTGCATATTTCTTATAAATATTTATGATGATGATGATGTTTATACAACTGCATACACCGCCATATACTCGGTTCCTTTCCATGGTACTGACCCACATCTTCGGATGTGGGCTGCATTTTCTCGGAATATAGGTTCAGGTGCTCAGTTCCAGGTTCGACAGTGATTCTTCAAGCACGCTATTCTACATCCTCTATTGTGATGAGTCCTCATGTTCCGAGGACGTGATGTCTAATGTTGCTTTCATGAAATTGTTTATATTTCATAACTGAGTATGAGTCAGTTGGGACATGTCTCAATGGCTCACTGGTTTTATTGATTTTCTTAGAGGCTTGTCAGACTAGTATAGATGTTGGGAGTTGACTAATAAGTCATATTTTGTTATCTTTTTGAAATTCTTTTATTCTTGGATGATGATTACTCTGTTGATATTTGAGGGTTATTTATGGAAACCCCATTGATTTGTGTTGAACTGAATGAAAATGGATCAAAGGGTTATCTTGGGGCTACTCGTAGCCTCAAGCACCGTGTGATGCTCTGGGACCCATTTTTTGGGGCGTTACAAGTAGCCTCTTGCTT
>NW_025890834.1:3176-8392 GCF_002878395.1 Capsicum annuum
TAGCCTCTTGCTTATAAGTATGGCGCGCTACACACCCATAAATAAGATTCTACCCGACGCAATTTTGCAGACACCGTGGGACCATGAACCATTCTCTAATACCACGTTTTTCATGACCTGAATAAGGATCTGTCCGTGACAGACATCCCGAACTATGAAGGACCGGAACGCCCTTCTCTATCTGGTAATCATGCACAACATTCCTATAATAAAAGAAGATGCAGAAATATAATCTTCTACGAAAACATGGTCAATTCTAAATTCAACATAAGTATAAAAATTGTAAATCAACTATATCTAAATAACATTTGACTCAGTCTGCGAAATCTCAACTTCAAAAAAATTTGACAACTATCTGAAACTGGAACAAGGCCCCCAGTAGACAAAAACTGAATTAAGTGACATAATCTAAAAAGAGAGGTCTTCTGGAATAGAGAAGTCTCACCACTGCACAATCTGATCAGTTGTCCGAAATATCTACTGCTTATCTGGAACCCTAAACTAAGTCTTAGAACCTGAGAGGTAGGGGCAGGGGGGGTCAATACAGATGTACTGGTACACAGAGAATATCAAAAATAATCATTTATAAATCAACATATATGAAAGCAATTTAAAATAGTTAATAAGTATATCATATAGTAAGAATTCACATGGTCATTTTAAAGACTCTGTAAAAACCATCTCAACTTTAAGAAATCTGTGTTGCTTCTGGGCTAGGTGGTATACCCTACAACTCTAAAAAATTTCATGTGCTATATGGAAACTGCCATTAACTTGGCAGCGAAGCCCCCAACCCAAGTGTGCCGCAAGGGTTAGAGTCTCTGAATCTACTACGCCACACGGCCGTCACCAGCGTACAATAATAATCTACCCGTATCGGCACATACGGTTTTAGGCTAAGAGTTGCTTGAACTCGTGCCTTCTTCAGGTAATCACCTAACCCTCTTTAAGCCCCTTTTTAAAACTCTATCAAAACATGCAGTCTCAGAAAACATACTCTGAAAACATACCCTGTTATGGCATAAATACATATGGTATCGTCATACCATTGACTTGCAAGTCACATCTTGGAGCCATTATTAGTCTATCATAAATCTCTATTTTTAAAACACAAGTTTTGGGACCACCATTTCAATAATTCAACTCAAAGAAAATCTTTCTCAAACCTCATGTATACACATGCAAGGAACTCATCTTTGTCAAGCATTTCAATAGTACAAGGTGGTCATGTCAAAGTTCTCAATTCACATGTGATTCTTTCTCTTAAATACAAGAACATATTTATATCAAGAAGAACCCTCTCAAAAATTTCAAATCATGCTCAAATGCTATAATATTGAGAAAACAGCTTTCAAATCACAAAATCATAATCTTTAATTCAATACACGAGAGGGAGTTCATAATTTATGCTCTCAACGATCTTAAATATAAAATTCCATACACATATGTATACATGTAAATCAATTTATGGGATAGGACCACAAGGTCAAAATAATAAAAACATTAAAACATTTGGAGTACGAAATTTAGAACATAGATTCCAAAACCCCTTTGAAATTCATGCATAAACATCTAAAAATCATGCTCTAACGGTTTTAATCCCATGTAGTTTTTAGGACAAACCCCACGTACCTCGATTACAAAGAATAAGATATGATTCTTGAAGCCTACGGTTTGAGGATTCCAAATCTTTAGTCAATTTTGAAAACCCATGGTTGAATCTTGAGTTTCTTGGAGGAGAAGTATATGAACTATGGTTTTTGTTTTGAGGAAAATCTTGAGAATTTCATATATTCTGCTTGTAGAGGTCTTAAATATACTGTTTGGACATTTTAAGAGGCTTGGGAAAAGTCCAAATTACCCTTGTTAACTTCTGAATGAAGCTGGAAAAATTAAAATAGGAACCCGATTTTATGGGCCACCGCGACACGCCACTATCGCAGTGGCTCACTGGAAATTAACGAATGGAAATTGGGATCCTCCACGATGCTCCACTATCATGAGGTCCCACTGGAAATTGACAATTGCTAATTAAACCCTCTCCGCAATGTGCTAAACACCAGAATGATGATGTTTTACGACTAGCATATAAAATAGCCATAACTTCTTAACAGAGTGTCCGTTTTGGACAAATCTTATATCGATGGAAAGATTATTCAATCATCTACGTAATGAAAAGTTTAAATCTAAGGGATTCCATAGGAAAATAAGTATAAATCATTCTAGAAGCCAATGCTTGATATTTTAGGGATAAAATTTTGCTAAGAAAAACTTTGGGGCGTTACAGATACCCAAACTTATTTGATCTGGCAAGTGATGAAATGGAAGGTACAATCCCAAATAACCATATTAAACACATATTTTGAGTATTTTCCAATCCCTATAACATATTAAACACGGGATCAAGCTCCTAAATAACCACAGTACACATATTTTCTCCAAAATTCATCAAGAACTCTCTCAAGGGTTTCTAACTAAAAACCCAAATAACTCAAGATTCAACCGTAGGTTTTAGAAACAATTGGAGATTTAGAATCCCCAAGCCGTAAGCATCAAGAAGCATCCTTTAATTTCCTAAATAGCGGTACGCGTGCTTTCCTAAAATCTCATGGGCATAGAAATCATGATTTTAAGAAGGGGTTTCCAGATTTATGATTACATTCATGTTTTAGAAATCTTGATGGTGTTGTTTTGGTCCTTTGACCTTCACCCACATTGATTTGAAATTGTGTATATATGTATACTTGTGATTTAAGGTTGATGATTTAATTGAGAGCATGACTTATGTAAAATCCCTCTCTTGTTTTGATTTTTCTTTACTTATCATATGCTATAGATTATTTGAATGCATCATTGGAAAGCATGGCATAAAATGTCTTGAATTGTGTTATGATTGGATTACAATCTGGATTTCAAAAGAGAGAGTAGTTTTGTTGATAAATGTTAAAAATATTCATATAATGAAAGAGTGCATGATTTTGCCAGAAGCACATGACCACCATATGTTTGAAGGATTCTTGCATAGTTTTGACTTATGTTTCAAAACATGAAATTTCTTATACTATTTGCAAAGCTAGGTGGTCTGAATTGAGTTTTAATGAAAGAAATATGCTTAAAAAATTATGTCTTAGAATTACGACTTGAAAGTCTTGGTATGACGATACCAAAATAGACAATGTCATAATAGACTCAGACAAGCTTAGAAACCAGATTTTCATGACTGAAGATTTCAGAATGATATGTGCTAGAAATGGATTAAAATTGGGCACAAAGAGACATTAGGTGGTTAAGGCACAAGTTTCATACAACTCATTGCCCAAAACCGTGATTTGGTGATCTCGGTATATTATTATACACTGACCTAGTGCCCTGTGGCGTATTAGACTTAGACACTCCAACCCTTGCAGCACACTTGGATTGGGGGCTTGCCTGCTAATTCAATGGAGGACTCCATATTTCCCGTGGGGTTTTAGACTTGTAGGGGTGTACCACCTAACTCTGAATTAATACGAAGATCAGAAACTGCATTGTCAAGAATGATTTATGATTTTTTTAGAAAGGTGCCCATGTGTTTTGAAAATAATTTTATGTATGATGCTTTGAGAAATTGCTCTCCATTATTTTATTTATATAAAAGCTTTATTTTGAATTACTTTGCATACCAGTACATCTGTATTGACCCCCTACCCCTACCTCTCAGGTTCTGAGGCTCAGAATAGGGGTCCAATTAAGCAGTAGATTTCATCAAACAGAATTGCATTGTCAAGTTGGTAAGCATTCTATATTCCAGAAGGCCTGTTTACTTTCAGTCAATTATTAGTAATTATGGTTTTGGTCTATCGGGGGCCTTGTCCCAGTTTTCAGATTTTGTTAGTGGTCATGTAGTAGAGATTTCACAGACGGTTTTCAGATATTGTTAGACGGTTTGGATTTCATTTTCCATGGTTCAACTTATATCAGAATTATGACCATGATTTCATTTCATTTTTTATTATTCCACATTTCTTATTTGTATGTGAATGGTGTATATGATTACGAGTTATAAGGGTTCTCGGACCTTTATGGTTCGGGATGCTCGTCACGGTCAGGGCCTTGGTTCGGGTCGTGACAATAAGTACATGGCCAAGTTTGGACACTGTGCCTTTTAAATTATTTGCATCGAGAATTACCGCTCTTTTCACATTTCCAAGATCACTACTCAGTTAATTCACCATAATCTAATCATAAGTTGATATAAATGAGTGATAATATGATGTGAGATTTAGTATAACACTTTAATTATTCTAGTGATATGATCAATTTATAAATTCTAGCAAAAAAGGATCATCTCATCATCTTCCGTTCGTTCCAAAGAAAGTAAAAGTTCTTTATTTCTTTCTTTCTTTATCGATTCCAACATTTACAAAGATCCAAATGCTACCTGCGGAAAAACTAGATCTACAGAATAATGCAGTAACGTAACACTGTGAAACTGAGGTTTTTGACTTATCAGGAAAACACCCGATATTGACATGACTTAATAATTATTTAATAACATAATTTACATTTATTATAAAATATGTATAGGAGGTCTTATTTAATGTTTCTATGAAATCTTTGTCAAGAGAGATATTATGAGAACCATATAGTAATCTTTTCGTCGTTTCTTTTTACTTGTCACAGTTTTATTTTTGAGAGTAAGATGATATAATTTTTTATCAATGTTTTAAGATATACTTTTCATCATATTGATATGAGAAAAAGTGCAATTTATAGTTAATTTTTGAATATCTAAATTTAATTTTAAAATTTTGTGCTAAGATAAAATAATTTAGCTTCGAAAATTGGGATAAGGCACAACTATCTTTCAAACTATACCCGAAATTCAAGTGACATACCTAAACTTTACTCCTGTTGTGCTGGCGTGGCTGCCAAGTAGCAAAATATTTTATGTTCATTTGTGTTTGACTTGACAGCTCGTGAGCACAAAGAGAGTACAAAAATACAATTAAATGAGTTTAGGGAATAATAGGACCCCCCTGTAAAGTTTAGGTGTGTCGCAAAGATTTTAAATATAGTTTTATTTTTAGGGGAGAGGGAAAGGGTTATTTGTGCCTTATCTTTTGAAAATTAGTCAACTTGACTTTCAAAAAATGAAACATGACAACTATTTTGAAATGGAGCGAGTATTAAGATAGGAATGACTTTATATCATTGTTCACCATTTCTCCTTGTAA
>NW_025890835.1:0-2110 GCF_002878395.1 Capsicum annuum
TTTTCTCTGTAAAAATACGTCCATTTTTTACTTTTATTCAGCAACACTCTTAGGTTCTTATAATGTGTTACTACTTACATGACTTTTCATCTTTACCATGTATATGAAGATATGACAATTCTAAATATTTTGAAGTAGCACTGTAGCAGTAGCTGAAAGATGTAAGATCTTTTCGCCCTCTTTAAAAAAAAATTTCTTAAATCACAAAGAGAAATATTTTCAACTTTTCCATTATCTCCCCAAATCATCAAAATAAATGAATGTTTTTTAAAATATAATCATATGTAGGTCAATTGATCAAATTAATTTAATATATTATGAGTCTTTATAATTTCTCTTTGTTATCATGCCTTTTTTATTAGCTTTCACACAACATCCAATTGCTTCTCACATTATTACAGATTATCGAAATTTGCTAAAAAATAATAACGAAAACTCCTGAGAGCCTATCTAACCAAGATTGTCTTGACTCTTAATTATGATTCTGTCCGAACTGGGTTCAAGGACCCTAGGAAGCCTGAATCAAATGGCAAATATAGGTAATCGTTTAACTATTATACGTGTGTGAACACACTAACTCTTCAAGACTTGATGACTTAATTACTCTAAATTTCTTCATATTGAAAAGTCTTGCCCAAAACATGGCCTCTTCCAAAGGCAGTAATTGTCACTCTTATCCCCAATAGGGATTTTGTTATAGTAACAAATTATTTACTAAATGCACTTGGTAACAAAACATATAGTTGTCTAATTTTGCCTTATCAACGTGTTACCGATCAAGTGAGCCATGCAGTCATATTGACTTACGACTACGCGTGAGAAAATTTCTTTGTCAGTAATTCTAATTTTGTCTTCCTTTAATAAAGATAATCTTTTAATGCTCCCTCGATTTTAATTTATTTTGCTTATTTTAATTAGGTAAGGAATTTAAGAAAGTACCGTCAGTGGCTAAGATATCTTTGCTCCAGAGGTTCATCCAAACCTCCTTCGAAGAAAAATTATATTATTTTTATACTATTTTTACATGGTTAAAAATATTTTTTATGCATAATTATATTTTTCAATGAACTTTGAAGGTGTGGTTTATATTAGTGTCATTAATTTCAAGTCTATATCATAGATGAATATCCGATCGAACTTTAAATAATTTTTTTTAAAGATTAGGTTTAATCATATTTTTGGCGTCATACCTTCTATTGCTGAACTAAATGATTTCCATATTGAAGGGTAGAACAAATAGTTGATATTCCGATTGAATCCTACACAAGGGTGCTGCTAAGAGTCACATATATATCAGAGAAGACTTTTAAATTATGATGAATAGTTAAAGACACATCTCATTATGAGGTTGCTTATACTTTTATCGAACCGCAAAAATTTATTATACCCATCGTTATTCAAAATCTCCCTTTCAATATTAGTTATCTCAATGGATACTAATTTGATCCTTTCTAATAAGGGAAATTACAAATTGAAAGGACTCAAAATCTATTTTTCTAAGGGAACTACTTAAGAGTTGAAAGATACGCACTCAATAATTGTGCAGTCTTATACTTTTAAAATGAAAATTTCATGATACTTTAGATGTGCATGTATAGGCTTATTACCTAACTTCCCTTAATGCTTAGGTGTGACAAAAAGACTCTTAATGAGATAGTCTCTCTATTATCATATTCAGAGTACAAAGACAAAGTATATACATCTATATATGCAAAGTAATCAAATATGTAAATTTTTTCTCTGTAAAAATACGTCCATTTTTTACTTTTATTCAGCAACACTCTTAGGTTCTTATAATGTGTTACTACTTACATGACTTTTCATCTTTACCATGTATATGAAGATATGACAATTCTAAATATTTTGAAGTAGCACTGTAGCAGTAGCTGAAAGATGTAAGATCTTTTCGCCCTCTTTAAAAAAAAATTTCTTAAATCACAAAGAGAAATATTTTCAACTTTTCCATTATCTCCCCAAATCATCAAAATAAATGAATGTTTTTTAAAATATAATCATATGTAGGTCAATTGATCAAATTAATTTAATATATTATGAGTCTTTATAATTTCTCTTTGTTATCATGCCTTTTTTATTAGCTTTCACACAACAT
>NW_025890836.1:0-9069 GCF_002878395.1 Capsicum annuum
AACGCATATTCATTATGCGTCTCTGCAATTGCTACAGCCATAGCGTCTGCTTCAGCACCCTCCACGCAAACAACAGCTCCTGTATCTCTATCAAATTGTATCTCATCGGAAGAATTATCAATTGTTGATATGCACAATGGATACATCAATAATGATGGTTGCACTTTCTTCAACTCGACATACAACGGTACTCCATTGTCATTACGAATATGAATAGGTGACGCATTGCCGTCGACTACATAACGTACCTCAATAATTTTTCGCAGTTCATCAATGTTTAATTCTGTAGAAATTGATGAAATGAAATTCAAGTAACTTATTGATTCTGCAAAAACTATTCCTTCGCTTTTATAATTTATATATTCCGTTTCTATTCTCTACTTACCAACGTACCTCAAAAGGATAGCAATATTTATCTTCTTGAAGTCGAATTTCAATTTTTTCCTTCAAAACTATCAATATAAACAGTGACTGGACTTTTTTTGTGTGTGAATTTCGTATTATTTGTCGAAATGTTTTTTTCTTCAACAGGATCAACAAAATTTATGATTTTTTCTACATATGTGAATTTCGTATGAGCTTTTTTAAATATATTTGACTAATTCAAAATTTCAAAATCAGAAGTTGTTACATAATTTAAGGAAGGCATTAATCCACTAATTTAATTTGTTGAATTAAAAGCGTGATTAAAGGAAGGAATCCGTTATTTTCTTTTTATATGCCAGAAACATTATCAGATATATATAGTATTATATGTATATTAATCAAAACTTATGTATATTAAAAAGGGAGAGAGAGTAAAGATTTTAAGAAAAGTGGGATAGGGTGTAATTAGTTATAAAAGGGTTGGTATTTACGTTATTTATACATTTTTAAATGGACTGTAAAAATTGTAGCCCAACCCTATTAAATTACAGACCGGATCGAGCCAGCCTAACGAGTTTAGCGCATATTAACCGGTCTAGTGCAGTCAAAAGATTTAAAGCTCATTTTGAGGCTCCGGGTTATAGTCAAAATAAAGATTTGGACTACCATAAAACCTTCTCCCATGTAGTAAAGATTGTTACTGTTAGGACTATTTTGTCCATTACAGATGCTTCTAATTGGAACATCCGTTAAATGAATGTATACAATATTTTTTTTTACAAGGAGATCTTATAATGAGGTGTAATGACTTGGCCTGAGAAATTTTTCAGTAAGGGGGAGCATTAGGGCCTTGTATGTAGGCTTATAAAATCCCTTTATGGAGCTTTAGTGACATGGGACTGATTGGTGCAAGATCAAATTGGACACCACTTGATTCAAACATGAAACTCCCAACTGTGGAACTGGATGAGGTGAGCAATGCAACAGAAGATGAAGAACTGAGGATAAAGAAGAATATTAGAGACTTGCTGGGAGGTTGTTGTATTTTACATTAACAATATCTAATATATGTTATGCCGTGCAAAAATTGAGCCAATTCATGCAAGGACCGAAAAATCACATATAGAAGCAACTATAAGAATCATTAGATACATCAAAGAGCAACCTGATTTAGGGATTTTGATGAATAGTATTAAATTCAACCATCTCAAGGCATGTTGTGATGTAGAATGAGGGGCACATCCTAATACAAGAAAGTTAGTTGCTGGTTTCTTGATTAAACATGGTGATTCTATAATTTCTTGGAAATTAAAAAAGTAATCTACTGTTTCAAAAAGCTCAGCAGAAGCTGAGTATAGCAATATGTCTACCACAATTTCTGAAATTGTGTAGATTACTGGATTGTTTGATTGGAGAAGACATCAAATTTTCAGTAAAGGCATTCTATAACAGTAAAGCAGACTTGCAAATAGCTTCAATCCAATCTATCACGAGAGAATAAAAAACATCAAAATCAATTATCATTTCATTAGGAAAAGAATACAAAATGATTTAATCAAGACTGAGTTCTTAGGAACTACAGAGCAGCAAGCAGATATAATGACAAAGGGATTAGGCAGAGTGCAACATGAGGAATTGATGTCCAAGCTTGGAGTGCTCAATATTTCCACACCTACAACATTGAAGGGAAGTATTAGAAGCCAAGGGACTGAAGTGGCTCAGTTGAGACTTAGCTGATGTGGCAATAGATATTTTATAATTAATGAGTTGACAGGTTATTAGAGTTAGTTAAGATATTTGATTAGTAAGTTAACTCACTATAAATGGATAGTCGTAGCTTTGGATTCTTTGTAAATTTCATTTTTTCTCTCTTTAATGAAATTCAGTTTCTATTCTAGAATTTTTTAGGTTCTTCTTCTAGTTAGCTTTAGATTTCAATTTTATATACATTGTTCATTTTAAACACTCGAAGTAGTGTTATGTTGTGTCATTTAGACATGAGCAAATAAATTAGTAGAGTGTAATATACTCTCCGATGATATGGGAAAGCAACAAATAAAATAATTACATGTGGCATTTTAAATATTTTTTTAAAAATATTTTAAAATGTTGTAACACCACTCCCTCCCAAAGATTTTCTTCTCCGACACACCATCTCTTATTTTTTCCAAAGAAAAAATTCCACCCCCACCTCCTTCGAGGGATGGTCTTCTTCATTAAAATGGGAAGTAAGATTTCATCATTTTCTCAAGAACTCATTTAATGGAGGTCAGATTTTTCAATTCAAATCTATTCTTAAATAGATTTTTCTTCTTTGGATCTCTTCTTTATTATATTGTAGCCATGATTTTTAGATTTTCTAAAGAATTTTTAGATTTGATAAAAAAATATTTTTTGTTATATTTTTGAGAAAAATTCATGACGGAATTTGCAAATAAAAAGTAAAGAAAAGGAGAAAAAAGAACCGTCAGAGGTGTTCGGTGGATGCTGAAAAATAGAGGTGTTGAAATTTTGGATCTGGTTCAGAGGTGATGAAACATAGGAGGACGTAGAGTTTGCGAAGAGGTTCGTCGGTCGGAGTCACTGATTGTTTATGAAGGAACAGTGGAGAGTGTTAATTTGTGTTTTTGAAGGTTCAAAAATAGAGGGAGAAGGTTGTGGTGGTGTTCTGTTAATGACATGAGTAGTGGATTAATTGGTAAAAATGAGATTTGTATATATTGTGAGTGAATATTAATGGATAAAAAATGGTGTGTTAATGGTGGCGGAGGAGCATCAAGTAGAGATGAAGGGTGGAGTAGGTGGAGGAAGAAAAAGGGAAGAAGAAGAAGGTAAGAATATAGAAAAATTATAAAAACAACGCTCTCATGCGCCTAAGATTAGTGCAACACACGCAATGTACTAATTATATCAGCAAAAAGTGCCAAACTGAAATACTTGGGCACTAGTCTAGGTATGTAAAATGAGCAATGCCTAGTTGAGGTGTCAAAATGAAAGTTTATGGAGTTGGCATTATGTTTGATCGAAAGTTTTGAAAATAGTTGATACTATATATGTATCGATCTTCTAATAATATTCATTTATTGTGGCTGAAAAGTATGTAGTCACTAAATTCATAATATAATTAATAGATCGAGTAGTTACGACTTTTATATACAAAATGGCTTCAATTTTGAAAATGATTGACATTCTACATTTATCAATAGTCTAATAATATCCAATTATCCATATATAGCGGCCGCGAAGTACTAGAAACTAAATCCATGATATAATAGATCGAGTAGTTAGTACTTTTATATACAAAATAGCTTCAATTTTGAAAATAGTTTGACATTCTACACAGATAAAATAGTCTGTTACCCCCGCCAACCTTTACCTCAAATCCCAACTACACACTTAACCTTTAAAGGTGACTTATTACCCCTCTGAACTATTTTAAAGTGGAATTATATCTCCCTGAACTATTTTAAAGTGGAATTATTAAACCCCCAAAACCGACAACCAGTCATTACAAATATGGTGTGATGCACGTGCCGCCACGTCATGCCACGTCATTGCCACATCATTTTTTTATTTTTTATTCTAAAAAAAATCATAATTTAACATTATTATTTCCCAATTATTATTCTTCTTTTTTCTTGTTTATTTCTTCTTCTTCAATTCTTCTTCTTCTCCAATTCTTCTTCTTCTTCAATGATACCCAAAAAAACCCATCAATGACAATTATTATTTTTCTTTCTTCTTCTTCTTCTTCTTCTTCTTCTTCTTCTTCTCCTCCTCCTCCTCCTCCTCCTCCTCCTCCTCCTCCTCCTCCTCCTCCTCCTCCTTCTTCTTCCAAGAACCCATCAATGACATTTCTTCTTTAATAACATCCAAGAACTCATCAATGACATTCAAGATTAATTTATCATCTTCATCATCTCCTCATTCAAGAATTCAAGTTCTTAAATTTTTTCAAGTTAATTCGGGTTCAATGACATTTCTTCTTCAATAGCATTCTAGAACTAATAATTAATAACATTCAAGATTAATTTATCATCTTCCTCATCTCCTCATTCAAGAATTCAAATTCTTAGTTTTTTTTATATTTTTTGAATCGAAGTTCTTAGTTCAAGTGAGAACTCATTAATGATTCTTCTTCTTCTTCAATGATTCTTCAATGACATCCAAGAACTCGAATTACGTGAGAATGTTGAATCAAAAAATTCGAATGTCATTGATTACGTGAAGCTGAATCGAATGTTGAATCAACGTGTTGAATCAAAATGTTGAATCGAATCATGTGAAATTCATCAAAAAAAAAAGTCGACGGAATTTTGAATTTTCTGACGCCGTCACTGTTCATCGGCAATTCACCATTGAAGAAGAAGAATAAAAGAAGAAGAAGAAAAAGAAGAAGAGGGAGAAGAAGAAGTCATTGAAGAAGAAGAATAGAAGAAGAAACCAATATTTATTAAGAAAAAATAATAATTATTAAAAATAATAACATGACAATAAAAAAATAATGATTTTAAAGTGAAAAAAAAGTCAACTGACGCACCTATGAGCGCATGTAGTCACGTCCAGTGACACGTCAGCAACTGGGGGTAATAAATTCGATAAAAATAAATCTAACGGATAATAGGTCACATTAAATGGTTGAGTATGTAGTTGAGATTTCGATTAAAGATTGGGGGGTAATAGACCATTTTCTCTTCTACATATATTGATATTCTAATAATATCCATATATAGCGGCCGGAAAGAACTAGGCACTAAATCCATGATATAATAGATCAGATAGTTAATACTTTTATGTATGAAATCGATAGTTGCACGAGAGTGGAGATGAAGCGAGGAGAAAATTCTACAGGATCAAAAAGCAATTGAGACATTATTATATGTACTGATGGTAGGTCAATTCCAATAATTTTAAAACCGACATTGATGCATGGATTTCGACTTGTTTACACTTGTGTTCTTATGTTATTGGAAGCGGACACTTTACTGAAATTATTATGTTAATTATTGTATTTAATTTCTACTGTATACTGTTTGGTTTGTTTCAATTTATGTTATATTTAATTGGATATCAAATTTAAGAATGAAAGAAAATTTTAAAATTTGTTGTTAAACTAAGTCATAAACATTTATGCAATTATTAAATTGAGGCAAAATGAAAAGTTTAAATCAAATTATTAAATATAAAAGTATATTATTTTTTGTTTAGATTGATAAAAAAAAAAGTGTCACAACATCGTACTATTTTGTACGACTTCATATCATTTGATGCGCTAGGCACACCTTTCCGAGAACAAAATCACATGATCTACTTGCGAAGGAGATACTAAAAATATGGAATAATACTTTTATCAGTGCAAGTAGAATTTAGAGTTTATACATTTGAAGTTTTCTTTAATTGTTGGATCGGATCCTAAATTAATTATATGTACATATGTAATGTATGAGATTTGAATAAAAATTATTGAGTTTAGACAAAATCATAAGCAACTCCGGCACAGTATTTTTGCTAACATAGACTATCCTCCATTGTCTACTTTGACATCCCAACAAGAAGAAGAAAGATTTTAACTAAACTAGGTTTTAAATTTAGTTTTTTAGGTATATATATTTAGTAAATTTTTTAAATATAAATAAAAAAATTAGTTAAAAAATATTAAATTGTGCCGGACTCGCATGTATAAAATATTTCTGACCTAGCGTACTGTTTATGAAAAAATTATTATTTTGATTAATATAATACAAGAACGGAGCTTAGAGGGGATGCATGTCATTATGTTTGATTTGCTTATTTATGTAGCATTTAGTTAGCGACTCAAAATTATTCAATGTTTAGACATTTTTGATTAAAAAAAAGTTAAAACACAGGAAAACTCTTGAATTTTTTGAGTGAAATTTGAACAGTTATCAGCATAAACTTCATAAATCACTCATGAAGTTAGAAACTCCAATAAATTTCACTTAGATTGTGAAACTCTGAACTTTATAAAACGTTTTGGATTTAAATTGGTGAAGATGTGAGCTTCAACATTTCACACTTTGTGCCTTTTGGACCTGCGATATAGAATCATGATATGAAATCATTTGATATGGAGTTAAAAATTTTTTTGAGACATATAATTTGAATTTTTTAAGCTGTATTTTTTTGATAAACATGAAAACCCACGAGATGTGAAAATTATTAAATATCCCCCAAGGCTTATTTAATGCTATCAAATGAGCAAACAGTGGTTCAAAAATAGGATATCATAAATCATAATATCCCAAGGCACAACATTAATAAACCACATATCTTCAGGTTTCTCTTATAAATAAATATTTGTAATTACAGCCCTTCAATTACACATAATTATTTATAAAGATCGACTAATTAATAATAATAGTAACTAATTATTATTTAATATAATCTTTTCACATGGTAAGGACAATCTCTTCACGCGAGTATGAGACTTTTTTTTTTTTTTTTTACAAAATTTGAAAAGATGGATTTCTTTTATGTAATATAGGTCAATTTTTTTAAAAAGAAATTTAAAATCACGGTTTGAAATCTCAAATCATGATTTTTTGAGACTTTGAGATGTCATGTCGTGACTTTAAATTATTATCCCAAATCATATGTTCAAAAATGAATTTAAAATTGTGATATGAAATCGCATGTCCAAATACCTTCTTTGATTGTGGGAATTTGAACTCAATTAATTGTTCCTAAAGTTTGAGATCATAAATAATGTATGAATTGCAGGAGTCGTTCATGCTGAACTTAAAGCTCCTACAAATTTTTACAGTTAGATTGTGAAAGTTTGGAATATTTGAAATTGTGAATTGTTTGTGGAGTTTATAACTCCAACAAATAATCAAACTCTACCACTCATTGATTGTGTGGGAGTTTTATTTGTCAGAGTTTCACACTTCAGCATTGTGTATTGATTATCCCGTGTTTTAGGCTTTTAGCTAGTGGTATTTCGGGTTGGCACTAAGGCGTCGTTGGTACTTGGTAGTGGGATAAAGTGTATATATCTAAGTTTAAAGTTTGTGTTAGATTTATATCATGTTTGAATCATGATACAAATTAATTTCATGATAATTCATATCATTAACTAAATATGATATAAATTTAGTATCAAATTTAGTCATGACATGTTTCACCTTACTCCATTTAACATGAGATTAATTTATGCCACCTTCCATGTGATATAAATAATAAATTAGTCCAAAAATTTTAATTCTAAAGCTATAATCTCAGGATAATTTAGTTTAGGTACCAAACGACCCCTAAGGGGTTAAAAGAAAGACATGTGTCTTAAACCCCAAATTTGAGGGGTCCTTATATATATATATATATATATATATATATATATATATATAGAAATAATATAGATTTTATGTTTTTTAAAGAAAGAAAATTGAGTATCTATAGAAAAAGTGAACTTTTGATATAAAAAAAATTATCGAAGAAATTTGACGCAACTAAGTAGTAGAAAAAATTAAATGAATTGACTATATTATTAATTATAAAAAAATTATTAAAATATATAAGCCATTAACAACTTTATATCTTAAAGAGCTAAAAATATATACTTTTGAAAATATATATATTTTATTTGAAGTTTAAAGCCTTTGTTCAATTTAGACTTTAGACTAGTGATGTATTTGAATCGCTCCTGAATATCAATGATATCTTGTTTAGATATTTGTTAGACAATAAAATTCTCGAGGTCGAAAATAAATAATTGAGACAAGAAAAATATATTGTAACAATCAATTTATTGATTTCAATGCGAGTGTTGCAATCTCTATGAATCCTCTGATTCACCTTTTCAAATATAAATTCAAGGGTTTAAAGCTTGATCTTGAATTTGAATTTGATTTGAATGATTTGGGGGACTTGATCTTGACTTATACTTGAATTCAAGTATAAATTCAAGGGCTTAAAGCTTGATCTTGAATTTGAACTTGATTTGAATGATTTGGGGGACTTGATCTTGACTTATGCTTGAATTTAAGGGCTTTTGAGTTTGTTATTGAATATTGCGATCTTTATCTTGATGAACTTGATTTGAATGCTTGAGCTTTTCAGAGAAATTGTTGTGTTTGATCTACGAGCTTTCTCGTTAGAGTTCTAGGATCCCTTTTCTGAATTATGAGACCCCTATTTATACTTGTGGAAAAGAAAGAATCATGATGAATATGAACTTCCTTTGACCAATCATATTTAAGTGATGTGACGCCTTTTTATGGGCTTTTATTTCATGTGCCTGTGCACCATTTTGACATGTGGCACGGTCCTATTGGCTCCTTCACTTGACTTGGCATGCCACGTCATTTGACACGTGACGTTTATTTGGGCCTCTAGAATATAACAATATCTTGGGCTTAGTAAAGTGGGTTCATCATTTGTAACCCAAATTAATGGACTAACTCAATAAATATTGAGTCTTATTTAAATCCATGCATATTTGGACTTAAATAATTAGTTCAATTATATTAATCCACAATATTTATTTGGAGCTAATATATTTTGAATTAATATAATTCAAATTTCGTACGAATTTTAATTTAATAAAAATTTTGTTGCTCACAATATTGTTGTTACCCTAAAAAGTAATTATTTATCATTACATTTAAAATAAGAACTAAATATCTATTAACAGTTGTTTGAAAGTTGATTAACTGAAATAATTATTTACTAATAAGAGAAAATAAG
>NW_025890837.1:0-2755 GCF_002878395.1 Capsicum annuum
GATCAACTAAAACAAAAATTAATTTTGGTCGAAGAAAGGGAGAATGGCCTAAAAATGATGTTATGTGTTATAATGCTAGTATTCGTTCTTTGAAAAGGTGTAACATGGATGTAGTGATATTGAATAAATAATAATACTTCTATTTTTCTATAATGTTAATACTATATTTGATAGAATCATGGTCGATCAAACAACATGTCGACTTAAGACTGACCAGCATGGTAATAATAGACCATACAAGCAGTATACGAAAGATTAAGTATGCATTCTACGACATCAACCATACACTGTACCAACTATGACAACACCCTACATATTCAAATGGTCATGCCACTAATCAATTTGATAGAGACAGATTCAGTGCAGAATCATAACCACTATCATAAAATAAAAGAATGTTTCTAATATCCGACCAACAGATCCTTAAACTTTCATACTTGTCAAATAAAAAAATATTTGTCCGATCCTAACTACTGATCATTCAACAACACATTAACAATATTAGTATTCAAATGTCTTTTTCCCTGTCTTCCTCATCAACAAAAATATTACTGTTGATTTCACCTACGATATTCATGACCACATCTTTTTGGTCAGCTTCAGCTCTTTTTTTCCTAGCAGCTGCAGCTGCTTCTTCATGCTCGTCTTCTTCTCCTTTTATTTCAGCATCTGCAGTAGCTGGTGCTTCTTCACCTTCTTCTTTTTTGTTCTCAACATCTGTTGCTGCTTCTTTTTCAGCTTCTTCTACTTCTGCAGCTGTTTCTTTTGGACTTTCTTCGGTTGATGCTTCTTCACCTTCTTCTCCTTTTTTCTCAGCATCTGCTGCTACTTTTTTTTCAGTTTTTTCTTCTGTTTCTGCAGCTTCTTTTTTTGGACTTTTTTTTGGCACATATCTTCTTTCATTTCTTCTTCTCCATCCTTCTTTTCTTTTTTTCTCTCCCGCCACAACAGAGGCCAACTCATTCATTTTGCTCATTTTTTCTCCTTCTTCATTCCTCTCCGATTCACGAAGGTCCACATTCACGGTATCATCATATTACAAAGTGTTACTGATATTTAAAGCTGAAAATTCATTAACAATAGCAATTATTGATTGAATGAACTTACCTTGCTTGTGTTGTCGCTCATCTTGTTCCTTTTTCTTCAGTATTTTCTCTATAATATAGGCAGCAATATCCAACACTGCTTCATTAAGCACAACAACATGCTTATGAAGATCCCTGGGGGATGAGGTACCCGCTGCATCTTTAGAGGTGCTCGGAGTATCATCATCACCAACGCGTACTTCAACGGGGTTACCACCCAAATCCCCGTCATCATCACTGTCCTCATTTGAAATAAGTACAATCACCCTTTCTAACTCTTTCTTTGAGCCATCGAGGACGTTATTCTTTACCTCGTCCGTATATGGCTCAAAGAAAATCATATAATCCATCTTTATCTCACGAAGAGTAGGAATGATGTACGGGTGCACGTTCTACAAAATATCAATTAACAATTGCATAATATTCGATACAACAGTATTATTATTATTGCATAATAAAAAATAAGTTCATACCTCGATAACTTTTCCTTTGTACTTGAACGGGTCGCCTTCAATTATCTGGTCACTTTTTGTAGTGTGCCATCTAAGGATGCGGGGAATGGGAAAAGGCTCATTCGTTGATTTTCCAGCAAATTTTCTAAGATGAGGAAAGGCCTCATAGATCCATACCTGTAAGCAGTACATTAGTGAAAAAAGAACTCAGAGTCTATGACATAGTAAAACGAAAATAAGAATCTACGATAAACTCACTAAAGGGTTTATGCTAGATACCATGAATGCCCAGGGAAATTCGAATAGAGCATAGGATGCCTTCTGCTTCTCATCAAATACTTCCCTTTACTTCTTCAGGTCACTTTTCTTCTTTAGATAGTCTAGGGTCAGTTGAAATGTCTCTTTTCCCACGGATAATTCTTGAAGAAACTCAAAGAATCGACTATTCGAATCAGTTTCATGTCGACAACCTTCGTCGAATCTTTTGCAAGCAACATGGTGTGTATGAACCACAGTAAACAACACTTAAATTTCTGATCCTCGTTCAGCTTATTTCCTCTGATCAGGTGTAGCAAGTTGGCCGCCGTAATATTTTTATTTTTTGTCACCTTAAAGCAAAAATTCTCCTCCTTTGCTAACACCTTCTTCATTTTGGATTCACTGGGGTATGATGATCAGTTCAGCCCCGTGATCGAACAAAACTCTTTCAAGCCAAAACAGACAAGCTTGTTGTTAACGCAGAACCATATCTCATGATGCATCTTATCATTCTTGACGCGTCGCAACCACAAATAATGGACCAACTGCCCATTGAACTTAAGATGTTCCAGCAGGTTTCTCAGGTTTCCAAAATAGGACCGCTTGAATCTTTTCTTCAACTCTTGGTTGACAAAAACTTGCTGGAATTCTTGATAAGCAGTCATTTTTTATCTGATCGATATCTTTATCGGGAAATATCTGACCTCATCCATTATCGTTCGAAGGTCATACCGCTCCATAGAAATGAACCTTGAAAGAGATGGCACGGATAAGGGATCATTATCCCCATCATCACTGTTTCTTCCACTATCTTTGCTCTGTTCAGTGTCACCACTAGCACTATGCTTGGCAACATCGTCACCGGAATCGACGTAGTCCCTTATCTCCTTTAAGTCCGAATCTGATTTGGACACCAACTCTTTATTTTTCTTCCTTTTTGAGACATTTCCAACTGCCTCA
>NW_025890838.1:0-1235 GCF_002878395.1 Capsicum annuum
AATTCCTAGTAAGACAGTCTTAGAATCTTCTATGCTGACAGATGCCTATTGGTGGTTAGTTTTTTCGCCAGGAGGTTGCATTGGAAGGTACAAGTATACATGATATTGGTAAAACCCGCAAACACCATATTTTTTTGAAAATGATAGCATATATACTATGTGGGCAGTATTTTCTTTACAAAAATGAGCCTCTTTGTGCTTTACAAGGCCTCCAAAGTTTCAAAATGGATTCAGCACCCTCTACAAGAAACTCTTAACGTCAAAATAATAAGTTGTCTGATCTTATCTGCAACAAGAATGACAAGCACTGTGTTCAGTTTGGAGCCTGTCCCTAAGCTCGTCTAGACTTATCCTTATCTTCATTGCCTTCTATTTGCTTGTTATCTTTGTTCTTGCTAGAACCTGCATTTGAGAAGCTTGTGTTGTTGTCCCAAGTTAATGTTTAAGTTTTCTTTCCTTACTGCAGTGCATCAAAATTCAACTTGTGGTGCTGCTGAAAATGTTGAAACTGCTGCAAAACCTAATGGCATAATGCATGAACCTGTACATGCTGATAGACCTAATGCATTCAGTAACAACAGCTCATCTGTTCTCTCTTGCATACAAACAGCAGTTGATATTCCTTCTCAAAGTAGAAAAATTGATGTTCCTCCTAATATGTTTTTGGGCTAGCCCTCTAACATGGGGTTGAGACAAACAATAGATAGGAGGATTATTAAGAAAGAACCTATGTATGGTGGGAATTCTCCGTTTGCCTTTGGTCCTTACGACAGTTACTTGGAGTCACGTTCTGCAATGGGTGATGCATCTGTTTCGTCATTTAGTAGTGTGGAGTCTAACACACAACCTCTTAATGAACCTCTTCTGGATGCTGACACTACTTCATTTGGATTTCTTGGGGAGATGCCTCAAAATTTTGGTTTCTCAGACTTGACTACTGATTTCACTAATAGTTCTGGTATGTGTCTTCCTCTTCTCAGTTTCCCTGTAATTTCATAGAATCTCTGGACTCTGTGTTTTTCTATTTTTAAAGTTTTAGGTATTAAAATGAGCTGGTATAATGCTAATCAGGCATAATTTATATCCGTTTTGACTATGTGCAGATATATTAGAAAGCTACTCCAGGACTCCCGTTTTAGCAACAGATACTGGTAGCTTTCTTGATTCCAATAGTAGGTGGATATTACTAAGATAAAAACTTCTGTACTTTTTGTTTGTTCTCTTTGGATAACCAA
>NW_025890839.1:0-23475 GCF_002878395.1 Capsicum annuum
CATTGTTGTGCTTTTATGATCATGCTATGCTTTACTTTTAATGCTATCGAGTCCTGGGGGCATCCAATATGTGAAAATCTAGTTGTTTACCTAGAGCTACAGTAGTTACAGAATAGTCTCAGTAATGTGACAATCAGTAGTACTCAGTCAGTTACAGAATTCAGTTAAACTCAGTATCAGTCCAGTTTAGTCCAGTATAAGACTTAGTGTCCTTTATATAGGAGTAGAATTTAGCACCGAGTGAACCCAAGGATGGGGGTTCACCTGCCAGTAGAGGGTGTGACCCTTAGTAGCTGTAATTCCCCGTATTTTCTTAGCTTAATTTAGCTTTAAGTAGAGGAGTTATCCTATATAAATTTTTCTAAATACTCAGTACTTTTCATTTTATATCTTACCATTGCATAGGAAATTCATCCAGCTTTCCAACGATATAAAATTCGCCCAAATCCGATACTCGAGTGAAGAGTTAGAGCCATTTTTGTAAAGCAGTGTGCCAACTGGCACTTCACCACATCGCGGATGCCAGCCAAATGGAAATTGTCAAATTCCAGTGTTGCTCTGTGATAATGGCGTATCATGTCATAGACCCAGTTCACAATTGTCAATTTCCAGTGAGGTAACGAGATTCCACCGCGTCGCGCCAAGCTTCCAGGTCCCAATTTTAAAAATTTTCAGTGGCACGACGCAATTGCACCGCGTCACGCCAAGGCCAAAAATCAGAATTTCCAACTTGCAATTTAAAATTCCAAGGGCCGTTTGGTCTTTTTCCAAAGTTCATAGTCTGTCCTAACATGGGATTTAAGGCCTAATAAAGCATTATTTGCTCATTTTTACATTATTCTCTCAAATTTAATCAATTCTCTTCAAGAACAAAAAACCCCTAACCTTCAAAATTCAAGTCCAAATCCCAAGAACTCGCCCTCAATCCTCACTATCTCGCAGAGGTCACCCTTAGTCCTTCAGGATAATACAGTACATTAGTATAGTGGATCTATACAGCCAGTGTTAGTACCGGTGGCATGGTACTAACATAAAGGTTGGCCCCCCAATTAGCTCAGATTGGGGCATGCCGATTAGATGATACCTCCCATAGTCTCAAGTTACAGTCTTAGTTTAGAAATCAGTTCAGTAACTCAGTTTTAGGGTGCTTGACCATAGCATACAGATATCAGACATTCAGTCATTAGAATTTTAGTATTTCAATTTACAAACTACATTTAGTTCATGTTATATGTTTGGCCATGCATCCTCAATATTTATAAATTTGTTGTATTCTTAGTATCTATAGACTTTATGCACTGTATTCAGTAGCTTATGTTATTTGTATATATATTATACGATTATTTGTTCATATTTATAAAACCATGCATATCTATCTACCTCATTTAGTATACCGATACATTTAAGGTTCGGATGTCCAGTTCTCGGATCGCACTTAGACTTCTTAGGCTTCCATCAGTAGCAGTGGTGAGTCCTCATATTTTGAGGACAGATTATTTTATTTCATGCTTTTAATTTAGTAGTCAGTTGGAGTTAGTTAGGGCCTGTCCTATCAATTCATATTCAGTCAGTTTAGAGGCTTTAAGACACTACAGTCAGTTATTCAGTAATCAGACTTTAGTTGATATTGTTAAATTATTTTATCAGTTTGGCATTTATAAATTTTATCAGTTTTCATTACTTAAAAACTTATGGCATAACAGTTGTTCTTCTACATTATCATTATATTATTTAGTATTCACAGCAGGTACCAGCTCATGGGTTAGTTTGTGGTCCCTCGAGACTGTAAGCATCATGTGACGCTCAAGGTGTACTCTCGGGGCATTACAGTAGCAGTCCTTGTGTTCTAGAACTACATAGCCAGCGTAGGTTGAGACATCAACCTAGCAGTTGAGGGTTGATGAGGTGTTTTACCTACCAGTTGAGGGTACCACCATTCTCATTTAGGGCACCTGCCAAATAAGGGTGACTCTTCAGCTTGTCTTTACCCATGGCATGGTCCTAACATCTTTCTAGCTGGGGTTACAGGTTAGACCCCAAATCGATTCAGAAAAGAGGCATGTCGATTAGATAATTACCTCCTACAATTTAGTTTCAGTCTCAGTATAGAACTTAGTTCAGTTCTACAGAATCAGGATTGTCAGATATAGTCAATCAGTATCAAAAACTCAATTATTAGTAAATCTTAGATATCAGTTACTTAGTTATCAGAAATCAGTACTCAACTTCAGTAAAAGCTCAAATACAATATACATGTATATACGCAGTATAGCATACTCAGTATTTACAGCAGTTTTAGTTATCATTGTACTCTTATTCAGTTTCTACATATTATTCAGTCAGTTATTGTTCATGCATATGAACCCTTTCATTCAGCCTTACCTCATTTAGCATATCAGTACATTCCTGGTGCATACTTTTTCTTTACACTATGATGTCTCATATCATAGGTTCGGACTCTTAGGTTCTCAACCGCACTTAGACAGATTCAGATAGTAGCCACAGATTCAGTAGTGAGTCCTCATCTAATGAGGATATCCTTTTATTTTAGTATTTTTAGTAGTTTTAGTATTTTAATAGTCAGAGTTAGTTGGGGTCTTATCCCATCAACTCCATATTCATACAGTTTAGTTAAAGGTTTTTCAGACTAGACTAGTTTAGATAGTATTCAGTTTTAAGATATTATCAGTATTCAAATTATGAACCTTATGGAATTTTAGCCTATGTTCTGCATTATTAAAGTATTATTATTTAGTGCTCACAAAAGGTACTAGTCATGGGTTAGTTTGTAGTCCTTCGGGGTTGTAAGCATCGTATGGCATCTGGGGTACAGACTCGGGGCGTTAAAAACTTGATATCAGAGCCTAAGGTTCAACAGAGTCCTAGGAATTCTAAAATTCATGTCTAGTAGAGTCTTGTGCATGTGTGTGTAGTGCGCCACACTTTTGGGCAAGAGGCTATGAGATGTTTTAAGGAAAAGTTTCCCTTCTTTCAGTATTCATGTCATGCGGGTGAGCATGAGCTCAAGTTAAAATATCAGCCTAATCCTTTTCTTACTTCCGTTTACAGAACATTCCTCCTAAAAAGACCAATGGAAGAAGAATAGGAAATCAGTCAGCACCTCAGCCCATTCAGGTAGATCCCCTAGATGAGCATGTCTCCCATGCAAAATTCAGAGTTGTATTTACCACTCTAGCCCATTCTGTAGCAGCTTAGAATGAATGGTCAGCTACTGTTCAGGCTAACCTAATGGCCAATACTATTGTAGCCAGCATTCGGGACTTCACCCAAATGAATCCTCCCCTATTTTTAGGATCTAAGTCAGAAGAGGATCCACTGGAATTCCTCGATCAGGTGTAGAAAGACATAGATATTATGGGGGTAACTGCTAGTGAGAGTGTTTAGGTAGTGGAAGGTAGATAGAGGCACGATGCAAAGCCCATAGAATAGGAAAAGTTTGCTACTTTTTTTCTAGATAGATTCTTTCCCTTAGAGCTGAGAGAAGCCAAGGTGTTAGAGTTCATCAATCTCAGGCAAGGAAATATGAGTGTGAAAGAGTATTCCCTCAAGTTTACTCAATTAGTCAAGTATGCTCCCCATCTAGTAGCATACAATAGGTCCAGAATAAGTAAGTTCGTATCTCGGGTGTCAGAGAGTGTGGTTAAGGAGTGCAGAACTATAATGTTAATTAAGGAAATAGATATATCTAGGCTTATGGTGCATGCTCAGTAGATATAAGAGGCTAAGAATAAGGAGAGAGAGAGAGGGAGAACAAAAGAGCTAGAACAAGTAGTTTTAATTTCACTCAGCCTAAGTCAGAAGGTGATAACCGTTCTTAGTTTCTCCCAAAATGTTCAATTCCAGCTCCGTCCTCGTCCACTGCTCCAGTCCCTAAGTTCATAAATGGTAACAAAGATAGGGCGCTAGGCTCTAAATCTCAGGGTAGTGTCAACAGTGCTCGAACAAATTCCCTTTGTCAGAAATATGAATGAAACCATCAGGGTGTCTGCAGGGTTGGCAGTGATATTTGTTTTGGGTGTGGTAAGCCATTCCATAGAATTAGAGATTGTCCTCAGTCAGGTTGGAAGGGTCAGTACATTCATCCTTCAGCTCAGTCCAGTCACCCAAATCAGCAGGGTGCCACTTCCAGTGCCACCAATGGGCAACATCCAAATAGGCTCTACGCATTTCAGTCCAGACAAAATCAGGAAAGTTCTCCTGATATGGTCACTGGTAAGTTACAGATATTCCATTTATATATTTATGCCTTATTAAATCCAGGAGATTCTTTGTCTTATATAACTCCTTGCATAGCAGTCAACTTTAAAGTCAAACCAGAAATCTTAACAGAACCTTTCTCAATCTCTACCCCAGTGGGTCAGTCTATCATAGCCTGGCGGGTATACAGGAACTGTCCGATTATGATATCTCAGAAAGTCACTTCAGTAGACTTAGTAAAGTTAGAGATGATGGATTTCAACATCATTCTAGACATGGATTGGCTCCATTCATGCTATGCCTCAGTTGATTGTAGAAACAAAATTGTTCATTTTAAGTTTCCAAATAAACCAGTTCGTGAATGGAGAGGTAGTACCACAGCGATTAAAGGTCAGTTGATTTCACACCTTAGAGGGAGAAAATGATTCCAAGAGATGTGTCTATCATCTTATATGAGTCAAAGACTCTAGTTCAGAGACTTCTAGTCTTGAGTCAGTTCCAATAGTAAATGAATTCTCAGATATATTTCCCAAAGATCTTCCTGGAGTTCCTCCCGAAAGGAAAATTGGCTTCAGAATAGACCTTCTTCCAAATACTCATCCCATATCTATTTCTCCATACAGAATGACTCTAGCTGAACTCAGAGAATTAAAAGAACAATTAAAGGACCTTTTAGACAAAGGGTTCATCAGACCCAGTGTTTCCCCATGGGGTGCACCAGTTTTATTCGTGCATAAGAAAGACGATTCTCTTAGAATGTGTATAGACTATCGTCAATTGAATAAAGTCACAGTCAAGAATAAATATCCACTTCCCAAAGTCTATGAATTGTTTGACCAACTTCAGGGCACCAGTTATTTTTCTAAAATAGACCTCAGATCAGGCTATCATCAGCTCAGAGTCAGAGAATGTGACATTCCAAAAATAGCTTTCCAAACTCGGTATAGTCACTTTGAGTTTCTAGTCATGTCCTTTGGTCTTACAAATTCCCCAGCAGCCTTCATGAACTTAATGAATCTTGTATTTAAGCAGTACATGGACATGCTCATTATAGTCTTCATTGATGACATTCTTGTCTATTTTCGTAGTGAGAATAATTACGCAGATAAACTCAAAATCATACTTTAGACTCTCAGAGCTCATCAGTTGTTCGCCAAATTTAGTAAGTGCAAATTTTATCTAAGGTTAGTAGCATTCCTTGGTCATATTATTTTTGATGATGGCATTAGAGTTGATCTTAAAAAGATCAAAGTGGTGAGCAACTGGCCTAGACCTATTTATCCGTCAGACATCAGGAGCTTCTTGGGTTTAGCTATCTATTACCGTCGGTTTGTTGAAAATTTTTTATCTATTGCATCCCTCATGTCCAGATTTACTCAAAAAAATTCAAGTTTTAGTGGTCATATTTATGTGAGAAGAGTTTTTAGGAGTTGAAAACTCGACTCACTACAGCTCCAATCCTAATGTTACCAGATGGTTTAGATGGGTTTGTTATGTAATGTGATACATAGCTTTAGGTTATTTCCTTATACAGAGAGGTAAGGTCATAGCCTATGCCTCTAGACAGCTTAAGCCCCGTGAGAAGAATTACCCTACCCATGATCTTGAGTTAGCAGTTGTAGTGTTTGCCTTAAATATTTGGAGGCATTATTTGTATGGGGTATATGTTGATGTGTTCATAGATCACAAAAGCTTGCAGTATCTATTCTCTCAAAAATATTTGAATTTAAGTCAGAGAAAATGGTTAGAGTTGTTGAATGATTATGACATGAGTATTCTGTATCATTCGGGCAAGGCCAATATTGTGGCAGATGCTCTCAGTAGGTTGTTTATGGATAGTGTTGCTCATGTTGAGAGTGGTAAGGAGAAGTTAGCTCAAGAAGTTCATTAGCTTAACCGACTAGGTGTTCGTTAGTCAATTTAGTAGAGGGCAGTGTGTGGGTACAGAATAGTTTATAATCATCTCTAGTTTCTAAAGTGAAGAAAAAGCATGACAGAGATCCCAGTCTAGTTATATTGATAGAGTCAGTCAAAGATTAGAAAGTAGAGGTTTTCTCCTAAGAGGGAGATGGTGTTTTGCGTTGCTAGGGTCGTCTATATATGTTAGGTGTAGATGACTTGAGGCGACGATTTTTGTAGAAGCGCACGGTACGCGTTACTCAATTCATCCAGGGGCCACTAAGATATATCGCGATTTGCGGGAGATTTATTGGTGGGGTGGAATGAAGAGAGATATTTCAGAGTTTGTAGCTAAGTGCTCTATATGTCAGCAGGTTAAGATTAAGTACCAGAAGCCTAGTAGGTCCATGCAGGAGTTCAGTATTCCCACATGGAAGTGGGAAGAAGTGAACATAGACTATGTGATAGGTTTGCCTTGTACTCATCATCAGCATGATTTGATTTGGGTTATCGTAGATAGGATGACCGAATCCACTTATTTCTTAATAGTTCATACTTTCTATTCAGCCAAGGACTACGCCAAACTCTATATCAGAGAATTGGTCAAGTTACACGAAGTCGCAGTATCCATTGTCTCAGATAGAGATACCCAATTTACCTCTCACTTCTGGAAAGCATTCCAAAATGGTCTTGGTACCCAAGTTCCCCACAGTACAACCTTCCACCCTTAGATAGATTGTAATACTCTATACTTTTTCCTAGCTTGAAATTTTTCCAAGAATATTAGAAGCTTTCTTTGAAAGATGAATCCATTTTTGTACACGTGGTATTTTTAAGATTTTCACTTTTTGTCACATGGAAAATTGAACAAGCTTTCCACCATTCTCATTAGAGTAACCTTCTAGTTGAGGGTCACTCACATGTTGTCCTTACCAGTGGCGCGGTATTGACACTCTTCCAATCAGGGCATAGATTGGACCCCAATTCAACTATAATGCATTATTCGGGGCATATCAATTAGATGACTACTTCCCACAGTTTCATGTTACATAATCAGGACTGTCAGATATAGTCAACTCAGATACAGTATGGAACTCAGCTAGTTCTATCAAATTTAGGACTGTCAGATATAGTTACTCATGTTATCAGTTATTTCAGTCATGTTAGTTATCAGTAAATTCATGTTATCAGGATCTCAGTTATAGTTACTATGTATTCATGCATGTATTCCCACATTCATAGTAGTCAGTTAGCTAGTATTGTTCATGCATATAAACCCCATGCATTCAGCCTACCTCACATGCATACCAGCATATTCAAAGTACTAATGAATTTGTGCTATGGTGTATTACACCATAGGGTCAAATACATGATCCCCAAAGCATCAGTAGCATTCCAGTAACAGAAGTAAGAGTTAGCAGTGAGTCCTCATCCTTTGAGCTCCTTTTTCAGCTAGTGCTCCTGTGTTTAAGTTCAGAGATAGAACGGTAGGCTCTAAGTCTCAAGGAAGTGTTAGCAGTACCCGCGCCTACCCCCTTTGTCAGACTTGTGGCAAGAACCACCAGGGTACTTGCAGAGCTGGCAGTGATACCTATCTCGGGTGTGGCAAGCTAGGTCACAGAGTTAGAGATTGTCCACAGTCAGGTCCGCAGGGTCAACAAAACCGTTCCTCAACTCAGTTCGATCGCCCGAACAAGCAGGGTGCCACCTCCAGTGCTAGTAGTGGGCAACGCCCAAATAGACTCTATGCTATTCAGTCCTGGCAAGATCAGGAAAATTCTCCTGATGTGGTTACTGGTACGTTACAGATCTTTCATATGCATGTTTATGCTTTGCTAGATCCAGGAGCTTTTTGTGTTTTGTTACTCCTTATATAGCAGTCAATTTTGAAGTCAGTCCTGAAATTCTAGCAGAGCTCTTTTCAATTTCTACCCCAATGGGTAAACCATCATAGCCCGGTGGGTATACAAGAACTGCCCGATTATGATATCTCAAAAAGTCACTTTAGCAGACTTAGTCAAATTAGAGATGACTGATTTTATTTTCATTCTCATCATGATTGGCTTTATTCCTGCTATGCCGCAGTCGACTGCAGAAACAAAATAGTCCAGTTTCAGTTTCTGAATAAACCTATCGTAGAGTGAAAGGGTAGTATAGCCGCTTTCATAGGTCAGCTTATTTCCTACCTTCGGGTAGGGAAAATGATATCTAAAGGATGTGTCTATTATATTGTTCAAGTTAAGGACACTATTTCTGAAACTCCCAGTCTTGAATCAGTCCCAGTCATTAATGAATATTCAGATATCTTTCCCGAAGACCTTCCAGGAATTCCTTTTGAAAAGGAAATAGACTTCGGCATTGATCTTCTTCTAGATACACAGCCTATATTTATTTCTCCATACAGAATGGCACCAGTGAAACTCAGAGAATTGAAAAAGCAGTTGAAGGATCTCTTAGATAAGGGATTCATCAGACCCAGTGTTTCCCTGTGGGGTGCACCAGTTTTATTCATGTGCAATAAATATGATTATTTCAGAATGTGTATAGATTACCGTCAACTCAATAAAGTCACGGTCAAGAACAAGTATCCACTTTCCAGAATCGATGACTTGTTTGACCAACTTTAGGGTGCCAGCTATTTCTCTAAATAGACCTCTGGTCCGGCTATCATCAGCTTAGAGTCAGAGAGTGTGACATTCCAAAAAATGGATTTTTGTACTCGGTATGGTCACTTCGAGTTTTTGGTCATGTCCTTTGGTCTTACCAATGCCCCAGCAGCTTTCATGGACTTGATGAATCGGGTGTTTAAGTAGTACTTAGACATGTTCATCATAGTCTTTATAGATGATATTCTGATCTATTCCTGTAATAAGCGTGAACATGCAGACCATCTCAGAATTGTACTTCAGACTCTAAGAGATCATCAGTTGTTCTCCAAATTCAGTAAGTGCGAATTTTGGCTAAGGTCAGTAGCATTCCATGGTCATATCATTTCCGATGTTGGCATTAGTCTTGATCCTCAAAAGACCGAAGCGGTAAGAAACTGGCCCAGACCTGTCTCTTCATCAGGTGTCAGGAGTTTCTTGGGTTTGGATGGCTATTACAGATGGTTTGTTGAGGGATTTTCATCTATTACATCCCCTATGTACAGATTGACTCAGAAGAAAGTCAAGTTTCAGTGGTCTAATCCTTGCGAGAAGAGTTTTCAGGAGTTGAAGACTCGCCTCACCTCAGCTCCAGTTCTAGCTCTTCCAGATGGTTTAGATGGGTTCATAGTGTATTATGATGCTTCCAAAGTAGGTTTGGGTTGTGGCCTCATACAGCATGGTAAGGTCATAGCCTATGACTCCAGACAGCTTAAACCCCATGAGAAGAATTATCCTACTTATGATCTTGAGCTAGCAGCGGTAGTTTTTTCCTTACAGATTTGGAGGCATTATCTACGGTGTTCATGTAGATGTGTTCATAGATCATAAGAGTCTTTAGTATGTCTTTTCTCAGAAAGATCTCAATCTTTGTTAGAGAAGGTGGTTAGAGCTCTTGAAAGATTATGATAGAAGTGTCCTTTATCATCCGATCAAGGCCAACATTGTGGCTGACACTCTCACTAGATGGTCTATGGGTAGTGTTGCTCATGTGGAGGATAGTAAGAAGAAGTTAGCACAGGAATTCCATCAGCTTTCCAGACTAGGCATTCACTTAATTAATACAGAAGAGGGTGATTTATAGGTTCAGAGTAGTTCAAAATCATCTCTAGTTTCCGAGGTGAAAGAAAAGAAAGATAGAGATCCTAGTTTAGTCAAGTTGAAAGAGTCAGTCAAGGATCAGAAAGTAGAGGTTTTCTCCCAAGAGGGAGATGGTGTTCTGCATTGTCAGGGTCGTCTGTGTGTTCCAGCTGTAGATGACTTAAGGCAGTAAATTCTTGTAGAGGCGCATGGTGCACGCTACTCTATTCATCCAGGGGCCATAAAGATGTAACGCGACTTGCAGGAAATCTATTGGTGGAGTGGGATGAAGAGAGATATTGCGGAATTTGTGGCTAAGTGCTCTACATGTCAGTAGGTTAAGATAGAGCATCAAAAGCCTAGTGGGTCCATGTAGAAGTTTAGTATTCCTACTTAGAAGTGGGAAGTTGTAAACATGGACTTCGTGATGGGTTTGCCTCGTACTCATCGCCATCATGATTCTGCTTGGGTCATTATAGATAGAATGAACAAATCAACTCATTTTCTTCCAGTCCATACCTCTTATTCAGCCGAAGATTACGCCAAACTCTACATCAGAGAGTTGGTCAAATTGCACAGTGTTCTGTTATCTATTATCTCAAATAGAGGTACCTAGTTCACCTCTCACTTCTAAAAAGCATTCCAAAATGGTCTTGGTACCCAAGTTTATCTCATTACATCCTTTCATCCTCAAACTGATGGTCAAGCAGAAAGGACTATTCAGACTTTATAAGATATATTGCGCGTGTGTGCAAGTGATTTCAAGGAAAGTTGGGATGACCACTTGCCTTTGATTGAGTTTGCGTACAACAACAGCTATCATTCCAGTATTCATATGGATCCATTCAAAGCTCTCTATGGTAGGAGATGTAAATCTCTAATTAGTTGGTTCAAAGTTAGTGAGGCCTCAGTCATAGGGCCTGACTTGGTATTCGATGCCTTAGAGAAAGTCCAGTTGATCAAAGAAAGACTCCAGGCTGGTCAGAGCCGACAGAAGTCTTATTCATATATTTGCAGAAAGGATCTCAAGTTCAAGGTTCATGATTTTTTCTACCTAAAGATCTCTCCCATAAAGGGAGTGAAGAGGTTAGGCAAGAAGGGAAAGCTCAGTCCCCGATATGTCGGTCCCTTCAAAATTCTCAGTCGCTTTGACAAAGTAGCTTATGAGCTCGAGTTGCCTTTAGATCTAGCCTCAGTTCATCCAGTCTTCCATGTCTCCTTACTCAAGAAGTGCATAGGTGACCCATCAGTTGTAGTCCCTATTCAGAGCATAGATGTTCAGAACAGCCTTTCTTATGAAGAGATTTCAGTTGAAATCTTAGACTATTAGACTCGTAGATTAAGGAACAAAGAAGTCCCTCTAGTTAAAGTTCTTTGGCAAAATCAGTCTATCGAGAGAGCTACTTGGGAAGCAGAAGCAGACATGAGTACCAAGTATCCTCACCTCTTCTCCGCCAACTCAGATCAAGCTCAAGGTAACAGTTCTCCTTAAGCTTACTCAGTTTCATGTTCAATATTTATCACAAACTCGATATCAAGTACCATTCCATATTCAGTTAAGCATTTATGTATCAGTTCAGTTATATAATTATGCATCAGACATGCATGCTCATTGTGTGAAACTTAGTTCGTTAGAACACCCAGTCATGCATTCATGAATCAGTTACACATGCATCAGATATGTATATTCAGTATGATATGTTCAGTTCCCAGTCATGTCAGTCATGAAATTGTGTTCTAGTTGTTCATGTTCACCATGTACATTGGTTATATTCTCCCCTCACTCTTGGTCTCATTCTAGGAAGAATGTTCTCAAGGGGGAGATATTGTAATACCTCATACTTTTTCCTAGCTTAAAATTATCCCAAGAATGTTAAAAGTTTTCTTTGACATATATATCCATTTTTTTACATGTGGTATTTTTAAGATTTTCACTTTTTTTTCACGTGGAAAATTGAATAAGCTTTCCATCGATACCAATTTCATCAAAATCCGACATCGAAAGAGAAAGTTATGGACAAAATACAGAAGGCAGTAAAACCGCCCAAGTGCGACGGTAAGGCCGACGGACCATTGTACTAGTGATGGATCGCTGCCCACGACCGTCGCAGAGAGGCAGTGTGACTACCTTATCCCTAGGATCGATGGTCTAGGCCGATGGACCATAGTACTAGCGACGGACCATCGCTCAGGCCGTTGTAAGAGAAACAGTGAGGCCCCATCCTGCCTAGAAGTGATGGTCAGGACCGACGGGCCATCGACCCAGAGATGGACCATCACATCCTACCATCGCACCAAGGCAGTAAGTTCCAGTTCTGGTCCCAGTGCAACGGTCATTCCGACAGACTGTCAACCTAGCGACGAACCGTCGCACCCACCATCATATGTTCTGCTTAGTTATTTTAAAGCCATTTTAAAGAGGATTTTTGGTTTTTTACCAGTCGTTTATATACCCAGTTATATCCGACCAAAGCTTAGGAAATTCATTATCTATCTACAACAACAAAATTAGGGTGTTCTCTCTAAGATTAATCCCTAAGAACAAAATTCAAATCTTCTTCAAGAACTAAGAGATTCCAATCCTTCAAGTTCAAGAACTTCAAGAATCTCACTACCAAGTATGCATAGTATTCATTCATGGAATCCTTTCATCCATGAAGCCCAAGAATCTCTTTTCAAAGTTCATGTATTTGGATTTCTTTATGAATTTCATGTTGGGTTTGTTTTTGTTCATGTTGGTAATGACCAATTGAATTCTAATCCATGTTGGGTGATCAATTTTATGTGGAATTGATTAGTATAGATGTAGATTCATGTGAACCTATGATTAAACCCCTGATGATGAAATTAGAGTTGAATCATGATATTTATTGGTTGTATAATATTGTCTACATATACTATGTCTACCATGTGTTTGATTAAATGCCTATGTGAAGGAAAAATACCCAACTAGTATGATATTATGAAATCCCCATTTATGTACAAGCTTATGCATATCACATGTTTGATGAATTGCCTCAATAAATGAATTATGGTTTGTGATGTTTGATCATGTATTCAAGAAGTCATGCTTGGTCAGTTTCCTTCCATCGAGTCCTGGGGGTACTTGTACCCGATAATTTAGCTGTATGCCTAGAGCCAGTGTTATGTTTTCATGATATCCTCAGTCAAGCCATGATCCACATAACTCAGTCATTCATGTGACTCATGAAAGATAGTAATTCAGTAACCTCAGTAATCTCATGAACTCAATCAGTTGTCAGATATTGGTAGTATTTCGTTAGTCAATGAAATTCAGTAAACTCAGTCCATGATTCAGATCAGTTAATCATGTTCAGTTTCTATTCAGATGGGAGTAGGATTCAGCATCGAGTGAACCCAAGAGTGGGAACTCACCTGCTAATTGAGGGTGTGATTCTTAGAAGTAATCCTTGCATTCCAGAACTACGTAGCCAGTGTAGGTTGAGACATCATACCTACTAGTTGAGGGTAGATGAGGTGGCTTAACCTGCTAGTTCAGGGTTCCCACCGTTCTCATTAGAGTAACCTGCTAGTTGAGGGTCACTCACATATTGTCGTTACCAGTGGCGCGGTATTGACACCCTTCCAATCAGGGCACAAATTGGACCCCAATTTAGCTATAATGCGTCATTTAGGGTATGTCAGTTAGATGACTACTTTCCACAGGTTCATATTACAGAATTAGAACTATCAGATACAGTCAACTTAGATACAGTACAGAACTCAGCTAGTTCCATCAAATTTAGGACTATCAGATACAGTCACTCATGTTATCAATTATTTCAGTCATTAGAACTCAGTTACCAGTCATGTTAGTTATCAGTAAGTTCATGTTATCACAATCTCAGTTATAGTTACTATGTATTCATGCATCTATTCCCACGTTCATATTAGTCAGTTAGCTAGTATTGTTCATGCATATGAACCCCATACATTCAGCCTACCTCACATGCATACCAGTACATTCAAAGTACTGACATATTTTTGCTATGGTGTCTTATACCATAAATTTAAAGACACGAGCCCCAGAGAATCAGTAGCATTCCAGTATCAGAAGTCAGAGTTAGCAGTGAGTCCTCATACTTCGAGGACATGATCATTTCTTATTTATCTCATTAATTAGTTTATTAGTTAGAGTTAGTTGGGGACATGTAACGCCCTGAAAATGGGTCCCGGAGCGTCACACGGTGCTTGAGGCTATGAGTAGCCCCAAGCTAACCCTATGAGCCATTTTTATTCAGTTCAACACGAATCAACGGGGTTTCCATAAATAACCCTCAAATATCAACAGAGTAATCATCATCCAAGAATAAAAGAATTTCAGAAAGATAACAAAATATGACTTATTAGTCAACTCCCAACATCTATACTAGTCTGACAAGCCTCTAAGAAAATCAATAAAACCAGCGAGCCATTGAGACATGCCCCAACTAACTCATACTCAGTTATCAAATTTAAATAATTCCGTGAAACCAACATCAGACATCACGTCCTCAGAACATAAGGACTCACCATAACAAAGGATATAGAACAGCATGCCGGAAAAATCACTGTCGAACCTGGAACTGAGCACCTGAACCTATAATCTGAGAAAATACAGCCCACATCCGAAGATGTGGGTCAGTACCATGGAAAGTAACTGAGTATATGGGGGTGTATGCAGTTGTATAAACATCATCATCATAAATAATTATAAGAAATATGTAGGATGTATGAAATACTCACATAGCCTGAAGAAAATCATCAAGAAATAAGTACAATAACACATGTGAGTCATCATATAATTTGTCAATCACTTTCAGTTCATCAAGAATATCAATTCTCATAATGTAAATATCATTTAAATCTGTCGAAAGAATAACTTTCACAATTCCACTTTCAAATCACTTCACCATTCACCATAGACACAAGGAAACACACACACACTGGGAGATCCTATAACCGACATAAATCATGTGAGCTACATGGAGTCCAACGTACAACCCACGTTGGAGAGAGTCATCCTATCCTTGCCATCAGAGTAGGACTATCGATATCAAATCCACACAAACTAGTGATCACTATATAAATCAACCTCAGGCTCACTCCTACGGGGGCACGTAGTTATAGGGAAGTAAGGTCGCTTTATACCTCCCACTCGCTGCTAAAGATTTCTCCCGAACTTAGCTCAGATCATTTCAAAGACAATCCACAACAAAATAATTTCAGTAATATATAAATATACATCGGGAGCCATCATGCTTTCCATCTATCAAAATCAACCACGTTGTGGATTTCTTTCACACTCGAGTTCAAAACAACTTCATTAAGACCAAAAGGTCAAATCATTCAAAATATCTCAAATATTCAACATCAACATGCTTATAACACACACTTTCTCAAAAAAAAACACAATTTCCAATGGGGATTCATGACCCCAAATATCAAAATCATGATAAATATCGTTCAAGATTCATGCTTTATATCACCACACATGTAAATTCATCTTTCAAAATCATAAACATCAAGATTTCATAATAATCATCATAAGATATGGGTTCATGCTTCAAATTCAAAAAATCAAATAAAAACCATGCCTTTATAAAGAAAATTACTTTTGGGCACAAGAATGAAAGAGAGTTCTTGTTGAAAAACCCCACATACCTTGAATGATGAACTTTAGATCGATACTCATTTTTGACATGTTAATCGTGCCTTTGAATGATGGTTCTTGGAGTTCTTGAACTAGGAACTTGGAATCTTAAATAAATTTGCAGAATTAATGGTGAACTTTGGAGGTTCTTGAAGTTGGATGTAGGAGCTTAGGGTTTTCTTTTTGAGGGAATTTGATGAAATATAACATATAATGCTTCTAATAGGCTTTAATATAGGGGTTGGATGGATTTTGGGTGAGGGGGAATGACCACAATGCCCCTAAAAATCAAATAATTCTCGAATCTGTCCTTTGGTGAACTGTTTTGATAGTCTGAAGTAGATCAACCATAACATTTTACTCCGATATCTAAATTGGATGAAACCAATTTTATTATAAAGAGAACTCTCATATCTTTCCATTGATATATAGTATCTCACCCAGATCATTGTGTACAAGGAGTTATGATCGTTTGAAGTTGACCCAAAAATTCACTTTTGATAGGCTGAAGTAGATCGACCATAACTTTTTGCTCCGATGGACAAATTAGATAAAACCAATTTCATTGGAAAGAGGACTCACGGAGCTTTCCTTTGATATATAGTAGATCACCCAGCTTATTATGTACAAGAATTTATGATCGTTTAAAGTTGGAGCAAAAATACGCTAGGCCTCAGTACTTTTTTCTACACGTTTTACTATTCACTACTATTCATAGTTCGATCGAAATGTTCATAACTCGTCGCTCGGGTGTCCGTTTTGGATGATCCACATATCATTGAAAAGATTATTTGACACTCTACGCAATGGTGGGTTATAATCTAAGACATTCCATATGAAAAAATTTATAATTCATTCTAGAAGACAGAACCCAACATGTTTGCGCACAAAATTTCAACAAAAATTTTCTTGGGGTATTACAGGACATGTCCCATCAACTCCTTATTCAGACAGTCATATTTTAGAGGCTTTTCAGACTGTAGTATGTTCAGGTAGCTTATTTCAGTTTTGTTTTGGGTATTTTATACCCTACCCAGATATTATATTTTTATCAGATATTATGTCTCAGTTTTGAACCTTATGGCCTTTCAGTTTATGTTTCTACATTTTATAGTATATTATGCAGTATACAGGTATAGATATTAGTCATGGGTTAGCTTGTGGTCCTTCGGGGTCATGAGCACCGTGTAGCATTTCAGGTACCAGATTCGGGGCGTTACACAGATGGTCAAGCAGAAAGGACCATTCAGACTCTAGAAGATATGTTAAGAGCCTGCGTTGTTGATTTTAAAGGTAGTTGGGATGACCATTTGCCTTTGATTGAATTTGCATATAATAACAACTATCATTCCAGTATTCAGATGGCTCCGTTTGAGGCTCTTTATGGTAGGAGATGTAGATCTCCAATTGGTTGGATCAAGGTGGGTGAGGTCGTAGAAGTAGGGCCTAACTTAGTGTTTTATGCCTTAGAGAAGGTTCAGTTGATCAAAGAAAGGCTTAGGGCAGCCCAGAGCTGATAGAAATCATATACAGATGTGAAGAGAAAAGATCTCGAGTTTAAGATCGATGATTTTGTATTCTTGAAAATCTCTCCCATGATGGGAGTGAAGAGGTTCGACAAGAAGGAGAAACTCAGTCCCTGGTATATCAGTCCTTGCAGAATTCACAGCAGTTTCGGAAAGGTAGCTTATGAGCTTGAGTTGCCTTCAGATCTAGCTTCAGTACACCTAGTGTTCCATATCTTTCTGCTAAAGAAATACATTAGAGACCCAGCATTCATAGTCCCCTTAGAGGGCATAGATATTTAGAATGATCTCTCTTTTGAAGAGGTTCCAGTCCAAATCCTCGATCATCCAATTCGTAGACTGAGGAACAAAAAAGTTCTTTCAGTCAAAGTTTTTAGATGAAATTAGTCTGTTGAGGGAGCTACTTGGGAAGCAAAAGCAGATATGTGGACCAAGTATCCTCACCTCTTCTCCGTAAACTCAGACTCAGCTTGAGGTAACAGTCTTCCTTAGATTTACTCAGTTCTATGTTCAGATTCAGTACAAACTTCAGTTACAGTGCATATCATCTTCATGAAAGTCAGGCATTCATAAATCAGTTCAGTCATGCACTCATACATCAGAATTGCATGTTCAGTCTATATAAACTCAGTCTATCAGCAGTCCTTAGCTTAATCAATCTCATTCGAGGGTGAATGTTCCCAAGGGGGAGATATTGTAATACCCTGTATTTTCCTAGGTCATTTTAACTCTTAGTATATGAGTATTTCTATATAAAATTTTCATAATACTTAGAATTTTTTAGTTTAGAGCATACCATTGTGTAGGAAATTTAGTCAGCTTTCTAATGATAAAAAATTTGCCCAAATCTGATACTCAGGCGAAGAGTTATAGGAATTTTCATAAAACAGTGTGCCACCTAGTGCAGCACCGCATCGCGGAGCCAGTTCAAATGGCATTCATTAGTTTCTAGTGAAGCTCCGCGATAATAGCGCGTCGCGCTAATGTTTCGGTTCACAATTGTCATTTTCCAGTGAGGGACCGCGATCCCACTACGTCGCGCCAAGGGCAATTTTTCCAATTTTCAAAAGCCAAAGAGACTTCGCGATGGTGCCGTGTCGTGCTAAGGGTCAATTTCACGCTCATCCTTTTTACACAGTTCCCAGTCGAATTCTAGTGGCTCACCGCGATGTCACAACATCACGGTGAAGCTAAAAATTGGGTTTCTCAGTGACGAATTTTAATAATTTTCCAAGGGTAAATTGGTTTTTTTTTCACGGCCCTAATCAGTCCTAAACAAGAAATTAAGCCCTAAAAGAGCACTAATTGCTCATTATTTTATTATTCACTCACTTTCTCTCAAGATTAAATTATTCTCTCTCAAAATAATAAATCCCTAGCTTCAAGAATCAAGAACGATCTCAAGAATTTCACCAAGAACCTTCAAGAATTAATTTTCTCAGGTATGTTAGCTGTTCATTTATGGGTACCTTTCACCCATGAAGTCCAAGAACCCCTTTTAAACATACAAGATCTTAGATTTATGATTTCCATGCTTCAATTAGACTGAATTCATGTTCATGATATTATTTGGGATTTAATTCCATGATTAATTACAAGTCTCATGTAAAATAGATAGTTTGTTGGTTGAATTCTGTGATCTTCATGTTGAACTCTTGAATTAAAAGTTGAATGTAGTAGCCATGATATTATTATATGTTTAGTATTATATGAAGTAAGCACGCTCCTCAAGTGTTTGATAAAATGCTCAAGTGCATTGGATAGTGAATTTATGACATGTTATTATGTGGTCCCATTAATGTACAAGTTTATGTATACCAAGTGTTTGACAAAGTGTCTAAATGAGTGCATTATTATGCCTTTATGATCATGCTATGCTTTACCTTTAATGCTATCGAGTCCTGGAAGTATCCAATACCCAAAAATCTAGCTGTTTACCTAGATCTACAGTAGTTATGGAATAGTCCCAATAATGTCACGATCAGTAGTACTCAGTCAGTTACAGAACTCAGTGAAACTCAGTATCAGTCTAGTTCAGTCCAGTATAAGACTCAGTGTCCTTCAGATGGGAGTAGGATTCAACACCGAGTGAACCCAAGGATGGGGGTTCACCTTCTAGTAGAGGGTGTGACCCTTTGTAGCAGTCCTTGCATTCCAGAACTATGTAGCTAGCTTAGGTTGAGACATCAACCTGGCAGTTGAGGGTTGATGAGGTGTTTTACCTGCAAGTTAAGGATACTACCATTCTTATTTAGGGCACCTTCCAGATGAAGGTGACTCTTCAGCTTGTCTTTATCTGTGGCATGGTACTGGCACCCTTCCAGCTAGGGTTATAGGCTGGACCCTAAATCTATTCAGAAAAGAGGCATGTCGGCTAGATGATTACCTCCTATAGTTTTAGTTTTAGTCTCAGTATAGAACTCAGTTTAGTTGTACAGAATCAGGACTGTCAGATATAGTCCATCAGTATCAGAAACACAATTATCAGTAAATCTCAGATATCAGTTACTCAGTTATCAGAAATCAATACTTAGCTTCAGTAAAAGATAAGAAGCATACCAGTATATTCCACGTACTGACGCATACTTTCTCTTTGCGCTATGATGTCTCATATCATAGATTCAAACGCTCAGGTTCCCGACTACGCTTAGACAGATTCAACTAGCAGCAGCAGTAGATTCAGTAGTGAGTTCTCATCTATCAAGGATATACTTTTATTTCAGTATTTTCAGTAGCTTCAGCATTCCAGTAGTCGGAGTTAGTTGGGGGCTTGTCCCATCAACTCCACATTCAGACAGTTCAGTTAGAGGCTTTTCAGACTAGACTAGTTTAGACAGTATTCAGTTTTCAGAGATTACCGTCAGATGTTATTATTATCAGTATTCAGATTATGAACCTTATGCCATTTCAGCCTATGTTCCACATTATTACAGTATTATTATTCAGTGCTTACAGAAGGTACCAGTCATGGGTTAGCTTGTGGTCCTTCGGGGTAGTAAGCACAGTATGGCGTCCAAGGTACAGACTCGGGGTGTTACACCATATCGTGAGCACCTAGACCTATTTCTTCCTCAAAAGGTTGACTAACCGGTACCGGAGGCACACGGGTATATCTATTACTTGAATTACCTCAACCAGAACCGCCACCAATTCATTTTTTACTACCACTACCACTTCCGGGACAAAAAAATTTGATACTTTTACCGAGGTTTCTTATTTTAGCCATATTAAAAAATAAACTAAAAGATATTTCAAATATACACAAATAATAAAAATAAATATTCAACAATTAATACACTAATTAAAAATTAAAGGTAAGAGATGGAACGATAATATCAAATTTTGAAAGTATTCGAAAGTTGCGACTTTAGAAACTTTCCCTTTTATTTGTAATTGCGAAATTAAAAAATAAAATTGAGCACGTTAGGAAATAAATTAGAAGATTGAGAGAATGAGATTTGTGAGAAAAATGAATTTTGAATTGGGGGTATTTATAGAAAATAATTTGAATTAAATTTTTTTTTTTTTAATATTAAGTGGGGAATTGGCCAAATGGCCTTTGGTAGGCCAACGGAATTATAGCCGTTGGGCCTCCAACGGTCCATTTGGACCAAAAGCCTCAACGGCTAAATTTAAAAAAAGAAAAAATTAATTCAAACCGCGCCGGGCCGGTTTGGTTAACCGGTGGGCCTGGTCTGGTTTTCTAATCGGCCGGTCCATCGGGTCAACCCACTTGGTCGGCCACGCTCGGGACCAGTGGACCTACAGCCCGTGGGCTGACCGGGCTGGGTCAATCGGGTCGGGCCTACCGGTTGGGCCGGGCTAAATAGGCCAGAACGGGTCAACCCGGCCCGTTTGACAGGTTTAGTTTTTACTTTATACTACCTTATATTTCTTTTATCTTGGAATGTTCAATGTCTTAAACGTTTTATGGCTTTCGATGAGGTTATTGCTTTGTATTTCTCTCTTAATGATATTGTATACATTTCAATGATATTAGCAAAGCGAAAAATCTGTTGAAAATAGTAAACTTAACTATTCAAATGTCTATAATTGTATCGTTAGTGTTATCCATATGACTATTAGGACATCTTGGTGCATGGATTTGATGATTTCAATGTGGCAAGTTCATTGAATGTGTGACGAAGCATTTAGTGTTAAGAGTCTGGAATTATCTATTGACGCCTATATGAACCCCTTTTGTGATCTTGTAATGTAAGAGCGGAGGGTCTCTAGGAAACAACCTCCTCTCTACCTCCACGAGGTAGTGGTTTGGTCTGCGTACACTTTACCCTCCCCAGACCCCGCTTGTGAGATTTCACTAGGTATGTTGTTGTTGTTGTTGTGTCAGAACGGAGTATTCTGGTTATATTAATGTTTATCTCCCTCTTCCGTCCTCTTTGTGCCGCATTATATTATCAAGGGTCCGCCTTATATTTCCAACATAACTATGTGGAAGTAACATAATAGCAAGATATGAAATTTCAGATAGTGGACATCTCTGTATTCAAAAAACTATGGTCACAATACTTCTGCACCACTTAGGTTTCTTGTAGGACATAAGAAACAGCAAATTTAACATATGGAAAATTACATTACCAGAAAAAGTTATCTGAACTGTCATACAAGACTCCAAAAGCTCTGGTCACAATACTTCTGCACCCACATGCTTTTCTTCCCATTCCATCAATTTTTTTTAACGCCCAGCCCGCTAGTGATATTATTTATTTTGGGCCTACGCCTGCTCGAACATTTTCCTCCCATTTTCAGGTATTTTAGTTACTTCAAAAATTTTATACATACATACATTTGTATTGAGGTCCTTTTATCTTGTAACAAGGTGTAGGGTAGATCCTCTTACCTTCACACACTTGTTATCCTATCCTCTTAGGGGTCATTTGCAGTGGCAGAGCCAGGATTTTCGTCAAGGTGGTTCAGAAGTAAACATAAGAATTAATCGAAGGAGGTTCGGCCTCTACTGTATATACATAAAAAATAATTTTAATCATGTACAATTTCACCGAAGGGGGTTCGAACCCCCTCAACCAAGTGTAGCTCTGCCCCTGTCGTTTGGTAAAGTGTATAAAAATAATGCTGAATAGAGTGTATTAATAATGTTGATATTAGTTATGCATGCAATATTTCTTATACACTGTTTGATTTGATGTATTAAAAATAAAGAATATTTTTATCAAATAATATTTATTTACTAAAATACCCTTTATTAGCATTATATACTCCCTTTTCAATCTTTTGTCAAAAACCAAAACTTTTCTTACTTATCTGGAAATAACATGCAGTATCCCATATGCTAATGATTTCTTCTCTAGCAATTTCTGCAGATAGCCACAGTGGAAGTCTCTATTGGGAGTAACTGTAGATGTTGTAAATCGATAGCCACAATTTGAGTTTCATCAATTAATTTTACTTCGTTCAAATGAACAATTCCAACAAGGCGAACTTTTTGCTGGAAAAAGACAAAGAAATTAGAAAAAGAAGAAGAATCAAAGAGAGACAAAATTTGAGCAAATTACAATATTCAATTTTCTTTAACATAAAAAATTCAAAAGATAAGCTACTTTACAATAATTTTATAACATTTACAAGATTCAATTTCTAGTGAAATGAGCATACTTTTGGGATAAGAACGGAAAAGGAATTGAAAAAAATTGATGGGTAAATTCGTCATTAATAAGATAATGTATGTATTGAAAGCTTTGTATTATTAATACATAGAAAAATGGTGGTATTAGTTATGTATAGCATAATACACAATAGAGTGTATAGTTGATGCTTGCATTAGTTATAAATAGGTTGAAAAGAACTACCAAACAAGGTATTAATAATACATGGAGCTAATGCATGCTTTAGTTTTTTTATCACACTCTACCAAATGACCCCTTATATATATATATATATATATATATAGTGTGAAGCCTTTAGAAAAGTGATTTGAATTTTTTTACCATTCATTAAAATACTCTGCAATAGATAAAATATTCATTTTACCTTTTCTTTAATTATAAATTAATTATTTTCATAATATGTAGAATTAAAGAGTCCTAAAATATATGGTAAGTGAAATTATATGGCAAGAGTTATAAGAGAATTAATAATCAAAGAGTCCTAACTTTTATGGTAATTTGAATATTGAAATCAATTAAAACTTTATTTAGTCCTTTAATTTTAGACATTGCACGATTCAATTTCTTTTAGACGTAATTTTTCTTTTATTATTGGATATTAACGAACTTTTTTGCCTCATATTAAAAGTGACTTTTTAAGTCATTAGATTATTATTAGAAATAAATCATTACGAAGAAAGAATAGAACAAAAGGGGAAATTAAGTACAAAGAGACAAAAGAAGAATTTTTTTCTTTTCATTACGGCATAAATTGCAAAAAAATTATCTTATATTTAATGAAAATTTTACCTTATATTTAATGAAAATTT
>NW_025890839.1:26475-41753 GCF_002878395.1 Capsicum annuum
GATTTGAGGTATGTCTTTGGCTTCTCCTAGCTTATGATTGCATTATTATGCATGAGGATTTCATGTTTATCCATGTGGATTAGAATCCCTGAGTATGATAGTATTTAAATAATGATAGTATTATAACGAGGTCTTAAAATGAGAACATGATGATCCAGGTTATATTTGAGATGACCTCCTATTTATATGTATTATATATATATATATATATATCTAGCTATATTATATGAAGCTATGGTACTATCGGATATCCCTTCCTCCAGTTTTCATATTGTATAGTTGTTTTTTTGCGTTGTATATTACAATATATCTTTCTTTCTCTCTTTATTTGTATATTGACATGGGATAAACGGTATAACATTGGCATATATTGAATATAGTTGGAATAGGATAGTTCACCTTGATACTTCCTTAGTCTTATTATGTTAGACTCTTGGACATGAATAGGATAGTTATCCCTTATTATTCTCATTGACTTATTACATGATTTATGGACTCTTGGTTGTAGTTTCCATTCTATTTATATGCTGTATATATCTACTTTATCTTTGGAGCTCAGTTGGCAATTGCCTACTGAGTACCATTCGTTTGGTACTCATTGTACACCTCTGCAGACTGTAGATCATAGTACGGGTTATCGCCTTTGATGTGTGTATTGTACGGAGTAGCCCTGATTCAGAGACTTAGAGTGAGCTCCTGACGTTCGGAGTATTATGATCTCTCTCCTATGTATTAGACTAGCCTCTAAGTTGTATTCAGAGGTAAGTTGAATCAGTGTATTTCTCCTTGATATATTACTTTTGTACTCTTATTATGTTTAGAAGCTCTTGTACTGATACCATCAGGTTTTGAGATTCGTCTATGTATTAATCTTTATTTTATATATTCCGCATTCTTTTCCTTATATTATTTAGTAGTTTGTTACTAGCTGTTTTGGACTACAGGTTGGCTTGCCTACTAGCGGGTTATGGTAGGTGCCATCATAACATGAAAAGTTGGTTCGTGACAGTATGATTCCATACATGTCTTCCATACCTTGTAATTTAATTGATTCAATAGCTCCATTCCCAGTCCATTAACGCGACCGTTTAAATTCATTTGAACAAACCAGTTGAATAGACCATAAACCCGATCTTGGAATAAACACAAGTCAATCTACAACTTTCGTTGTGATACCATGTAGAGAAATAGTAGAAGAAGGTGTAATTGAGAAGATCTTCTGCTAGCCCAAGATCGTTAACTAAGATCGGAAGATTCAACTAAGAAGAGGAAACTATGAAAAGAGAAGGAAGAACTTTAATATGGAGATCACTACTTGAATTGCTTTTAGTTTTTTGGTTGATTACAAATGCCTAATGTCATCCCTATTTATACTTGTGTAGGGATGATTCTAGATACTGCAAATCTAGAGTATTCTATCCTATTCCACAAATATCTAACACTTTAGAATATCTAGATCTTTCCTAGATACAAATATCAAAGAGACTACACTATAACTTTCTAGATTTTTCTACCACGAATATGTAGATATTTTTTCAAGTTGATTATCTTAAATACTACACTAGACTATTTTAGAAACTTAACCACAAATCTATGATTTCAAAAAATCTACTTTAATATTTTCACACAATTGTCCATTGTTGTATTCTTTCTACTTGTGCAAGTGAATCAATAAACTCGCCTTCAATTACCTTGCTTGTATTAAGGATGCTACCTGATCTAACGTCCATATATGGAACCTGAATAGCTATGAAGTCATAGACTTCATTAGGCACTACTCCTTCAAGGGAGGGTAGCTTTTTAAGAAATTCTTCTTCAAGTTGGATGGACATCCCCCATATAAGATTCAACATTGGGCAAGGAAGAAACATCCTGAATATTAAAGGACATAAAATTATCATGAACAACAACGATACGTCTTGATTTCGAGGAGATTTCATGTAAAAAGGAAGCAATGTGTTCGCGCAGAAACAAAGATCCATCCCATAATGGCTTATGATGTAATGGGAATTTTCTCAAGGCATTAAAGTCAGGTGGAGGTGAGGCAAATTCAGGAATTGGAACTTCATGGAAGTGGATTTTGGCTGTCTGAAGGATTTAAGGCATTGACTCGAACTGAGCTTGACGAATAAGTGTGTCTGAGCCAACATAATAGACAGGAAGATAGTATGATGAGGAGACTAAACAAGTAAGCTGAAGAAGTTGATTGAGATGACCTTGAGTTGGAAATAGAAACATGACTATAACTACTTCATGATCTTGTTTTAAGTTGTCAAGTTCATGGTTTGGCAAATTCTCATAGCTACACATGGAAGTAGAAAGTTCAGAACTTTGTACTTCTGTCGAATCCTCCATTTCTCCTGATTGAGGATTCAACCTTTTTGTATTTCTTCAAGGTGACGACTTTCAAGTCTGCGAGAATTGAACAAAAGCAACATAGGTAAGACTTGGAAATTTCGATTACCATCCATATATAAAAAGTTGTTTAAGCAAAAACAAGTTACCTTTGTCCAAGTTATTGCAAATTCAATCCAACTTGTTGCTGCTCTGGAGTTACTTGAATCATGTGTGAGGTTCGTTGCGAGTGTATATTTATATATACTAGCCAAGTGTACCTACTTTGTATGTGTGTATAACGTTAATCATGAATATTGTTTATAATGTGAATAATTGTTATGAGTATGTAACATTAAGAAGTACAAATTAGTTTTTAAAAGTTGGTAAAATATTTAGGATTAAAGGTGTATTAAAAAGGAATGTGAGATACATAATTTATAAGAAAATTCATTTTATTTTATAAGGTACCGTATAATCTTGTGTGTCGCACAAGTTCCTTCCTTGCCGGCTAAACGTGTTGAGCTAATTTGTTCCATCATTAAGCAAATGAAGTTGTTCTCCAAGTTCACCGTGTATTAATACTACAATATCAATTATTATTTATATTAAACTAAAAAAATGGAAAAAATAGAAAAAAATACCCAGCGTTTTTAACCTGTGACCAAACTTCTAAAATTAGCTTATTTTGAAAAGTTTTATTTTAGAAGTGCTTTTGGTGTTGTGTTGGTCTTTTTATTTTAGTTCTTCTTACGTATTCAAATTTAAGAGATTTGATTTCTGACAAATTTTCATTAAATATAAGGTAAAATTTTCATTAAATATAAGATAATTTTTTTGCAATTTATGCCGTAATGAAAAGAAAAAAAATTCTTCTTTTGTCTCTTTGTACTTAATTTCCCCTTTTGTTCTATTCTTTCTTCGTAATGATTTATTTCTAATAATAATCTAATGACTTAAAAAGTCACTTTTAATATGAGGCAAAAAAGTTCGTTAATATCCAATAATAAAAGAAAAATTACGTCTAAAAGAAATTGAATCGTGCAATGTCTAAAATTAAAGGACTAAATAAAGTTTTAATTGATTTCAATATTCAAATTACCATAAAAGTTAGGACTCTTTGATTATTAATTCTCTTATAACTCTTGCCATATAATTTCACTTACCATATATTTTAGGACTCTTTAATTCTACATATTATGAAAATAATTAATTTATAATTAAAGAAAAGGTAAAATGAATATTTTATCTATTGCAGAGTATTTTAATGAATGGTAAAAAAATTCAAATCACTTTTCTAAAGGCTTCACACTATATATATATATATATATATATATAAGGGGTCATTTGGTAGAGTGTGATAAAAAAACTAAAGCATGCATTAGCTCCATGTATTATTAATACCTTGTTTGGTAGTTCTTTTCAACCTATTTATAACTAATGCAAGCATCAACTATACACTCTATTGTGTATTATGCTATACATAACTAATACCACCATTTTTCTATGTATTAATAATACAAAGCTTTCAATACATACATTATCTTATTAATGACGAATTTACCCATCAATTTTTTTCAATTCTTTTTCCGTTCTTATCCCAAAAGTATGCTCATTTCACTAGAAATTGAATCTTGTAAATGTTATAAAATTGTTGTAAAGTAGCTTATCTTTTAAATTTTTTATGTCAAAGAAAATTGAATATTGTAATTTGCTCAAATTTTGTCTCTCTTTGATTCCTCTTCTTTTTCTAATTTCTTTGTCTTTTTCCAGCAAAAAGTTCGCCTTGTTGGAATTGTTCATTTGAACGAAGTAAAATTAATTGATGAAACTCAAATTGTGGCTATCGATTTACAACATCTACAGTTACTCCCAATAGAGACTTCCACTGTGGCTATCTGCAGAAATTGCTAGAGAAGAAATCATTAGCATATGGAATACTGCATGTTATTTCCAGATAAGTAAGAAAAGTTTTGGTTTTTGACAAAAGATTGAAAAGGGAGTATATAATGCTAATAAAGGGTATTTTAGTAAATAAATATTATTTGATAAAAATATACTTTATTTTTAATACATCAAATCAAACAGTGTATAAGAAATATTGCATGCATAACTAATATCAACATTATTAATACACTCTTCAGCATTATTTTTATACACTTCACCAAACGACAGGGGCAGAGCTACACTTGGTTGAGGGGGTTCGAACCCCCTTCAGTGAAATTTTTTACTATTTATACATGATTAAAATTATTTTTTATGTATATACAGTAGAGGCCGAACCTCCTTCGATTAGTTCTTATGTTTACTTCTGAACCACCTTGACGAAAATCCTGACTCCGCCACTGCAAATGACCCCTAAGAGGATAGGATAACAAGTGTGTGAAGGTAAGAGGATGTACCCTACACCTTGTTACAAGATAAAAGGACCTCAATACAAATGTATGTATGTATAAAATTTTTGAAGTAACTAAAATACCTGAAAATGGGAGGAAAATGTTCGAGCAGGCGTAGGCCCAAAATAAATAATATCACTAGCGGGCTGGGCGTTAAAAAAAATTGATGGAATGGGAAGAAAAGCATGTGGGTGCAGAAGTATTGTGACCAGAGCTTTTGGAGTCTTGTATGACAGTTCAGATAACTTTTTCTCGTAATGTAATTTTCCATATGTTAAATTTGCTGTTTCTTATGTCCTACAAGAAACCTAAGTGGTGCAGAAGTATTGTGACCATAGTTTTTTGAATACAGAGATGTCCACTATCTGAAACTTCATATCTTGCTATTATGTTACTTCCACATAGTTATGTTGGAAATATAAGGCGGACCCTTGATAATATAATGCGGCACAAAGAGGACGGAAGAGGGAGATAAAGATTAATATAACCAGAATACTCCGTTCTGACACAACAACAACAACAACAACAACAACATACCTAGTGAAATCTCACAAGCGGGGTCTGGGGAGGGTAAAGTGTACGCAGACCAAACCACTACCTCGTGGAGGTAGAGAGGAGGTTGTTTCCTAGAGACCCTCCGCTCTTACATTACAAGATCACAAAAGGGGTTCATATAGGCGTCAATACATAATTCCAGACTCTTAACACTAAATGCTTCGTCACACATTCAATGAACTTGCCACATTGAAATCATCAAATCCATGCACCAAGATGTCCTAATAGTCATATGGATAACACCAACGATACAATTATAGACATTTGAATAGTTAAGTTTACTATTTTCAACAGATTTTTGGCTTTGCTAATATCATTGAAATGTATACAATATCATTAAGAGAGAAATACAAAGCAATAACCTCATCGAAAGCCATAAAACGTTTAAGACATTGAACATTCCAAGATAAAAGAAATATAAGGTAGTATAAAGTAAAAACTAAACCTGTCAAACGGGCCGGGTTGACCCGTTCTGGCCTATTTAGCCCGGCCCAACCGGTAGGCCCGCCCGGTTGACCCAGCCCGGTCAGCCCACGGGATGTAGGTCCACTGGTCCCGAGCGTGGCCGACCAAGTGGGTTGACCCGATGGGCCGGCCGATTAGAAAACCAGACCAGGCCCACCGGTTAACCAAACCGGCCCGGCCCGGTTTGAATTAATTTTTTTTTTTTAAATTTAGCCGTTGAGGCTTTTGGTCCAAATGGACCGTTGGAGGCCCAACGGCTATAATTCCGTTGGCCTACCAAAGGCCATTTGGCCAATTCCCCCCTTAATATTAAAAAAAAAAATTTAATTCAATTTTTTTTCTATAAATACCCCCAATTCAAAATTCATTTTTCACACAAATCTCATTCTCTCAAATCTTCTAATTTATTTCCTAACATGCTCAATTTTATTTTTTAATTTCGCAATTACAAATACAAGGGAAAGTTTCTAAAGTCGCAACTTTCGAATACTTTCAAAATTTGATATTGTCGTTCCATCTCTTACCTTTAATTTTTAATTAGTGTATTAATTGTTGAATATTTATTTTTATTATTTGTGTATATTTGAAATATCTTTTAGTTTATTTTTTAATATGGCTAAAATAAGAAACCTCGGTAAAAGTATCAAAATTTTTTGTCCCGAAAGTGGTAGTGGTAGTAAAAAATGAATTGGTGGCGGTTTTGGTTGAGGTAATTCAAGTAATAGATATACCCGTGTGCCTCCGGTACTGGTTAGTCAACCTTTTGAGGAAGAAATAGGTCTAGGTGCTCACGATATGGTGTAACGCCCCGAGTCTGTACCCTGGACGCCACACTGTGCTTACGACCCCGAAGGACCACAAGCTAACCCATGACTGGTACCTTCTGTAAGCACTGAATAATAATACTGTAATAATGTGGAACATTGGCTGAAATGACATAAGGTTCATAATCTGAATACTGATAATAATAACATCTGACGATAATATCTGAAAACTGAATACTGTCTAAACTAGTCTAGTCTGAAAAGCCTCTAACTGAACTGTCTGAATGTGGAGTTGATGGGACAAGCCCCCAACTAACTCTGACTACTGGAATGCTGAAGCTACTGAAAATACTGAAATAAAAGTATATCCTCGATAGATGAGAACTCACTACTGAATCTGCTGTTGCTAGCTGAATCTGTCTAAGCGTAGACGGGAACCTGAGCGTTCGAATCCATGATATGATACATCATAGCGTAAAGAGAAAGTATGCGTCAGTACGTGGAATATACTGGTATGCTAGATGAGGTAAGGTTGAATGCAAGGATTCATAAGCATGAACAATAACTGACTGAATAAAATGTAGAAACTGAATAAGAGTACATGGATAAGTGAAACTGTTGTAAATACTGAGTATGCAATATTGTGCATATACATGTATACTGTATCTGATCTTTTACTGAAGCTAAGTACTGATGTCTGATAACTGAGTAACTGATATTTGAGATTTACTGATAATTGTGTTTCTGATACTGATGGACTATATCTGATAGTCCTGATTCTGTTCAACTAAACTGAGTTCTATACTGAGACTGAAACTAAAACTATAGGAGATAATCATCTAGCTGACATGCCTCTTTTCTGAATAGATTTAGGGTCCAGCCTATAACCCTAGCTGGAAGGGTGTCAGTACCATGCCACAGATAAAGACAAGCTGAAGAGTCACCTTCATTTGGCAGGTGCCCTAAATGAGAACGGTAGTATCCCTAACTTGCAGGTAAAACACCTCATCAACCCTCAACTGTCAGGTTGATGTCTTAAGCTAAGATAGCTACATAGTTCTGGAATGCAAGGACTGCTACAAAGGGTCACACCCTTTACTAGAAGGTGATCCCCCATCCTTGGGTTCACTCGGTGCTGAATCCTACTCCCATCTGAAGGACACTGAGTCTTATACTGGACTGAACTAGACTGATACTGAGTTTCACTGAGTTCTGTAACTGACTGAGTACTACTGATCGTGACATTATTGAGACTATTCCATAACTACTGTAGATCTAGGTAAACAACTAGATTTGGGTATTGGATACTTCCAGGACTCGATAGCATTAAAGGTAAAGCAAGCATGATCATAAAAGCATAATAATGCACTCATTTAGACACTTTGTCAAACACTTGGTATACATAAATTTGCACATTAATGGGACCACATAATAACATGTCATAAATTCACTATCCAATGCACTTGAGCATTTTATCAAACACTTGAGGAGCGTGCTTACTTCATATAACACTAAACATATAATAATATCATGGCTACTACATTCAACTTTTAATTCAAGATTTCAACATGAAGATCACAGAATTCAACCAACAAACTATCTATTTTACATGAGACTTGTAATTAATCATGAAATTAAATCCCAAATAATATCATGAACATGAATTCAGTCTAATTGAAGCATGGAAATCATAAATCTAAGATCTTGTATGTTTAAAAGGAGTTCTTGGACTTCATGGGTGAAAGGTACCCATAAATGAACACCTAACATAGCTGAGAAAATTAATTCTTGAAGGTTCTTGGTTAAATTCTTGAGATCGTTCTTGATTCTTGAAGCTAGGGATTTATTATTTTGAGAGAGAATAATTTAATCTTGAGAGAAAGTGAGTGAATAATAAAATAATGAGCAATTAGTGCTCTTTTAGGGCTTAATTTCTTGTTTAGGACTGATTAGGGCCGTGAAAAAAAAACCAATTTACCCTTGGAAAATTATTAAAATTCGTCACTAAGAAACCCAATTTTCATCTTCACCGCGATGTTGTGACATCGCGGTGAGCCACTAGAATTCGACTGGGACTGTGTAAAAAGGATGAGCGTGAAATTGACCCTTAGCACGACACGGCACCATCGCGGAGTCTCTCTGGATTTTGAAAATTGGAAAAATGGCCATTGGCGCGACGTAGTGGGATCGTGGCCCCTCACTGGAAAATGACAATTGTGAACCGAAACATTAGCGCGACGCGCCATTATCGCGGAGCTTCACTGGAAACTGATGAATGCCATTTGAACTGGCTCCGCGATGCGGTGCTGCACTAGGTGGCACACTGTTTTATAAAAATTCCTATAACTCTTCGCCTGAGTATCAGATTTGGGCAAATTTTTTATCATTGGAAAGATGACTAAATTTCCTACACAATGGTATGCTCTAAACTAAAAAATTCTAAGTATTATGAAAATTTTATATAGAAATACTCATACACTAAGAGTTAAAGTGACCTAGGAAAATACAGGGTATTACAATATCTCCCCCTTGGGAACATTCACCCTCGAATGAGATTGATTAAGCTAAGGACTGCTGATGGACTGAGTTTATATAGACTGAACATGCATATCTGATGCATGAGTGCATGACTGAACTGATTTATGAATGCATGACTTTCATGAAGATGATATGCACTGTAACTGAAGTTTGTACTGAATCTGAACATAGAACTGAGTAAATCTAAGGAAGACTGTTACCTCAAGCTGCGTCTGAGTTTGCGGAGAAGAGGTGAGGATACTTGGTCCACATATCTGCTTTTGCTTCCCAAGTAGCTCCCTCAACAGACTAATTTCATCTAAAAACTTTGACTGAAAGAACTTTTTTATTCCTCAGTCTACGAATTGGATGATTGAGGATTTGGACTGGAACCTCTTTAAAAGAGAGACATTCTAAATATCTACGCCCTCTAAGGGGATTATGAATGCTGGGTCTCTAATGCATTTCTTTAGCAGGAAGATGTGGAACACTGGGTGTACTGAAGCTAGATCTGAAGGCAACTCAAGCTCATAAGATACCTTTCCAAAACTGCTGTGAATTCTGCAAAGACTGATATACTGGGGACTGAGTTTCTCCTTCTTGTCGAACCTCTTCACTCCCATCATGGGAGAGATTTTCAAGAATACAAAATCATCAATCTTAAACTCGAGATCTTTTCTCTTCACATCTGTATACGATTTCTATCAGCTCTGGGCTGCCCTAAGCCTTTCTTTGATCAACTGAACCTTCTCTAAGTCATAAAACACTAAGTTACGCCCTACTTCTACGGCCTCACACACCTCGATCCAACCAATTAGAGATCTACATCTCCTACCATAAAGTGACTCAAACGGAGCCATCTGAATACAGGAATGATAGTTGTTATTTTATGCAAATTGAATCAAAGGAAAATGGTCATCCCAACTACCTTTAAAATCAACAACGCAGGCTCTTAACATATCTTCTAGAGTCTAAATGGTCCTTTCTGCTTGACTATTTGTGTAACGCCCCAAATCTGGTACCCAAAATGCTACACGGTGCTTATGACCCCGAAGGACCACAAGCTAACCCATGACTAATATCTATACCTGTATACTGCATAATATACTGTAAAATGTAGAAACATAAACTGAAAGGCCATAAGGTTCAAAACTGAGACATAATATCTGATAAAAATATAATATCTGGGTAGGGTATGAAATACCCAAAACAAAACTGAAATAAGCTACCTGAACATACTGCAGTCTGAAAAGTCTCTAAAATATAACTGTCTAAATAAGGAGTTGATGGGACATGTCCTGTAATACCCCAAGAAATTTTTTGTTGAAATTTTGTGCGTAAACGTGTTAGGTTCTATCTTCTAGAATGAATTATAAATTTTTTCAGATGAAATATCTTATATTATGACCCACCATTACGTAGATTATCAAATAATCTTTCCAACGATATGTGGATCATCTAAAACGGACACCCGAGCGACGAGTTATGAACATTTCGATCGAACCGTGAATAGTAGTGAATAGTAAAACGTGTAGGAAAAAGTACTGAGGCCTGGCGTATTTTTGCTCCAACTTTAAACGATCATAAATTCTTGTACATAATGATCTGGGTGATCTACTATATATCAACGAAAAGCTCTGTGAGTCCTTTTTCCAATGAAATTGGTTTCATCCAATTTGTCTATTGGAGCAAAAAGTTATGGTCGATCTACTTCAGCCTAACAAAAGTGAATTTTTGGGTCAACTTCAAATGATCATAACTCCTCGTACACAATGATCTGGGTGAGATACTATATATCCACGGAAGGATATGAGAGTCCTCTTTATAATAAAATTGGTTTCATCCAATTTAGATATCGGAGTAAAATGTTATGGTTGATCTACTTCAGACTATCAAAACAGTTCACCAAAGGACAGATTTGAGAATTATTTAATTTTTAGGGGCGTTTTGGTCATTCTCCCTCACCCAAAATCCGTCCAACCCCTATATTAAAGCCTATTAGAAGCATTATATATGTTATATTTCATCAAATTCCCTCAAAAAGAAAACTCTAAGTTCCTACATCCAACTTCAAGAACCTCCAAAGTTCATCATTAATTCTGCAAATTTATTCAAGATTCCAAGTTCCTAGTTCAAGAACTCCAAGAACCATCATTCAAAGGCACGATTAGCATCTCAAAAATGAGTATCGATCTAAAGTTCATCATTCAAGGTATGTGGGGTTTTTCAACAAGAACTCTCTTTCATTCTTGTGCCCAAAAGTAATTTTCTTTACAAAGGCATGGTTTTTATTTGATTTTTTTTGAATTTGAAGCATGAACCCATATCTTATGATGATTATTATGAAATCTTGATGTTTATGATTTTGAAAGATGAATTTACATGTGTGGTGATATAAAGCATGAATCTTGAACGATATTTATCATGATTTTGATATTTGGGGTCATGAATCCCCATTGGAAATTGTGTTTTTTTTTGAGAAAGTGTGTGTTATAAGCATGTTGATGTTGAATATTTGAGATATTTTGAATGATTTGACCTTTTGGTCTTAATGAAGTTGTTTTGAACTCGAGTGTGAAAGAAATCCACAACGTGGTTGATTTTGATAGATGGAAAGCATGATGGCTCCCGATGTATATTTATATATTACTGAAATTATTTTGTTGTGGATTGTCTTTGAAATGATCTGAGCTAAGTTCGGGAGAAATCTTTAGCACCGAGTGGGAGGTATAAAGCGACCTTACTTCCCTATAACTACGTGCCTTCGTAGGAGTGAGCCTGAGGCTGATTTATATAGTGATTACTAATTTGTGTGGATTTGATATCGATAGTCCTACTTCGATGGCAAGGATAGGATGGCTCTCCCCAACGTGGGTTGTACGTTGGACTCCATGTAGCTTACATGGTTTATGTCGGTTATAGGATCTCCCAGTGTGTGTGTGTTTCCTTATGTCTATGGTGAATGGTGAAGTGATTTGAAAGTGAAATTGTGAAAGTTATTCTTTCGACAGATTTAAATGATATTTACATTATGAGAATTGATATCCTTGATGAACTGAAAGTGATTGACAAATTATATGATGACTCACATGTGTTATTGTACTTATTTCATCCTCTCATGATTATGATAATTTTCTTCGGGCTATGTGAGTCTTTCATACATCCTGCATATTTCTTATAAATATTTATGATGATGATGTTTATACAACTGCATACACCCCCATATACTCGATTCTTTTCCATGGTACTGACCCACATCTTCGGATGTGGGCTACATTTTCTCAGAATATAGGTTCAGGTGCCCAGTTCCAGGTTCGACAGTGATTCTTTGAGCATGCTGTTCTACATCCTCTATTATGGTGAGTCCTCATGTTCCGAGGACGTGATGTCTAATGTTGGTTTCACGGAATTGTTTACATTTGATAACTGAGTATGAGTCAGTTGGTGCATGTGTCAATGGCTCGCTGGTTTTATTGATTTTCTTAAAGGCTTGTTAGACTAGTATAGATGTTGGGAGTTGACTAATAAGTCATATTTTGTTATCTTTCTGAAATTCTTTTATTCTTGGATGACGATTACTCTGTTGATATTTGAGGGTTATTTATGGAAACCCCGTTGATTCGTGTTAATTTGAATAAAAATGGATGAAAGGGTTATCTTGGGGCTACTCATAGCCTCAAGCATCGTGTGATGCTCCGGGACCCATTTTAGGGGCGTTACAAACTTGGTATCAGAGCCTAATGTTTTAAGGTGTCTTAGGGAGTCTGACAAGCCGCGTTAAGTAGAGTCTTGATCATTGGTGTGTAGCGCGCCACATCTATGAGCAAGAGGCTACAAGACGTTTTAGGAAAAAGTGTGATTCTTTCTTTCAGAAGTCTATCGTGCTTAAAGTGTCTTTCTCTGCTATTGATTTATGCTCTCCTCTTTCAGAAATACGCCTCTACGTCGAGCGAGAAGAAATAATGATGGTCAGCAACCTCAACCCGCTGACCCATTGAATGAAAATGTGTCTCATGCTAAATTTCGGGCAGCCTTTCAGACGCTGGCCTAAGCTGTTTCTGTAAATGTTCAGACCATATCTGGGTATGTTTGTTATAGTGTTCATTGATGATATACTGGTGTACTCCCATAGTGAGGATGAACATTCTGATCATCTCTGAACTATCTTGCAAACCCTTAAAGATCACAAGTTGTTTGCCAAGTTCAGTAAGTGTGAGTTTTGGCTAAGGTCAGTTGCTTTTCTGGGTCATATCATTTCTTCCGAGGGTATTAGAGTTGATCCCCAAAATACCAAAGATGTTAGAAATTGGCCTAGACCTATTTCTTTGACTGATATCTGAAGTTTCTTGGGTTTAGCTAGCTATTATCGCCATTTTGTTGAGGGTTTCTTATTTATAGCGTCTCCTATGACTCGGTTGACCCAAAAAAAGTGAAGTTCTTGTGGTTCGAAACTTGTGAGGAGTTTTCAAGAGTTGAAGACTCGACTCACTTCAACCCCTATTTTGACTTTGCCTGATGGTGTTGATGGTTTTGTGGTGTATTGTGATGCTTCGAGAGTTGAGTTGCGTATTCATGCAAAAGGGTAAAGTGATAGCTTATGCTTCTAGACAGTTGAAACCCCATGAGAAAAATTACCCCACCCATGACCTTGAGTTGGCTGCTATTGTGTTTACTTTGAAAATCTGGAGACACTATTTGTATGGTGTCCATGTTGATGTTTTCACTGATCATAAGAGTCTGCAGTATGTGTTTACCTAGAGAGAATTAAATCTTAGGTAGAGATGATGGTTAGAATTGTTAAAGGACTATGATATGAGTGTGGTGTACCATCCGAGCAAGGCCAATGTTGTGGCGGATGCCCTAAGTAGAGTGTCTATGGGTAGTGTTTCGCATGTGGTAGAAGGTAAGAAAGAGTTGGCTCATGATGTACATTGTTTGGCTAGATATGGGGTTAGGTTGTTTGACTCTACTGAAGGTAGTATTGGGGTTCAGAGTAGTTTCGAATCCTCTTTGGTTTCGGAAGTGAAAGAAAAGCAATACTTAGATGCTAGTTTGGTCAGATTGAAGGAGTCAGTAAAGGACCAAAAAGTAGAGGTTTTCTCCCAAGGGGAAGATGGTGTGTTGAGATTGTAGGGTAGATTATGTTTCCTAAATATTGATGATCTGAGATAGAGGATTATGGTTGAAGCGCACGGGGCGCGATATTCTATTCATCCTGGTGCCACCAAGATGTACCAAGACTTAGGGGAAATCTATTGGCGGAGTGGCATGAGGAAAGATATAGCAGCGTTTGTAGCTACGTGTGCAACATGCCAATAGGTTAAGGTTGAACACCAAAGACCTGGTGGTATGATGCAAGAGTTTAGTATTTCCACCTGGAAGTGGGAAAAGATAAATATGGACTTCGTGATTGGTTTACCTCCTTCCCGACGCCATCATGATTCCATTTGGGTTATGGTTGATAGGTTGACTAAGTCTGCTCATTTATTGCCTGTTCATACTTCATATACTGCTGAGGATTATGCTAGATTGTATATCCGAGAGCTCGTCATACTGCATGGAGTTCCCTTGTCTATCATTTTGGATAGGGGTATTCAGTTTACTTCGCAATTTTGGAAAGCTTTTCAGAAGGGTCTTGGTAACCAAGTGCTTTTGAGTTCTGCTTTTCATCCGCAGACAGATGGTCAGGATGAGTGGACCATCCAGACCTTAGAGGATATGTTGAGAGCTTGTGCACTTGACTTTAAGGGAAGTTGGGATGATCACTTACCGTTGATAGAGTTTGCTTACAATAAGAGTTTCCACTCTAGTATTGGCATGACTCCGTTTGAAGCCTTATATGAGAGGAAGTGTAGATTACCCATAGGTTGGTTCAAGGTGGGTGAACCGGCTGTGAGTGGTCCTAATTCGGTATTGCGGCTATGGAAAAAGTTAAGTTGATTAGGGAAAGGTTGAAAACTGAGCAGAGTCGTCAGAAGTCATATGCGGATGTTAGAAGGAGAGACCTTGAGTTTGAAGTTGGTGACCTAGTGTATCTAAAAATTTCACCCATGAGGGGGGTGAAGACATTCGGAAAGAAGGGGAAGCTTAGTCCCCGTTATGTTGGTCCTTACAAATTTCTTAGTCGTGTTGGTAAGGTAGCTTATGAGGTCGAGTTACCTTCCGAGCTGTCCTCTGTTCATCCAATATTCCATGTCTCCATGCTTAGAAAGCATATTAGCGATGCTGTGGTAGTGGATTCCTCAGT